>NW_026534348.1:3639462-3642653 GCF_026225885.1 Hylaeus anthracinus | reverse complement strand
TGTTCAGGCTTCGATGCTTTTTCTCACGTTCCAAAAGTCAGGGAATTTTTTGATTTTAGATTTGATTTCTTGAAGCGATTTTAGTGGCCACCACGTCTAAGATCGCTATTTTTCCATCGAAAAGGATCGCTTCCTCTCAAACCGACAACTCAAATATTAATTTTAAATATATATATAAAAAAAAAAAAAGAAGAAGAAGAAGAAGAAGAATCACGAAGAACGGTTGATATTCGACCTCCCAACGCGGTTTCCTCGGATAGTTAGTTTTTTTCCCCGAGGGAGGTTTTGTAACTCTCGAACGAATTTAAATTCGTGTTTAGCGTGTAACGGCCGCGACCGCTGGCTTCGGCTCTCTAATGGATGTTTTCAGTGATGAGTGTACCGGAAGCCGGTGGCAAGGGGCGAGCTTTTATCGAAAAGGAGACCGAAGTCATCTATCCGACGCATAGAGCGGATCGTTGTAGTGGAGCACCGGCGTAGCTGTGAAGGATCGTACTTTGTGCCGCGTCGGAGCTGGGGGCAGAATCTTCTCTCCTCGCGATACGTATAACGATATCCGGATGTGGGCTGGGAAAGCCGTATGAGAAAAAAAGTCGTGAGGCAGAATGGAATTCAACGAGGTTGAGCATTCCGGTTTCTTGTCTCCTACGATTATTTCATTAACGTGTCTTTTCTTCCCCCCGGTTAAATACAGGGTAGACCGTTTCAATCGAAACGCCTGTCCTCGTTGGTAGATTCCCACGAAAGGGTTGAGGTCTCCGTGCAAAATTAAATCGCGCTGTTCTCGATGCATTGATCAATCTAAATCCACAACTTAACGTTAGGTCGACAGACCACTTTGTAGTGATTACAATTTAGAATCGTTGGTGTCTAAGCAAGCTCGATTAAAAGCACGAATTAAATTTCCTCCTAAGTGGTTAGACACTTTTATGAAAGTTTGTATGATCTACGATGATTCGGTCTTAGGTTAGAACCGAGGATCTATAATACAAAATTGATTTCGTCGAGAACGAAGCGTCCTGGTAAGAGAAGAACCTATCAGGCTGTCCAGAAAGTTCGTGGCAATTTCTAAGAAGAATTCAAAAACACGTTCGAATTTTAATATATATTTATTGAATTGCATAGGTGCCATTTTGTTCCACAACCTGTCCACCATTTAAGGGATGTATGCATGTTGTTTGTTTTCAACCGCTTCGATATACACTAGCGGACAAGCTAACCGGAGCGATTTTTCGAATGCACATAACTATGAGAGTTTTCAACCGATTTCGGTGAAACTTCGCGAGGAATGGTCTTCAAGTGTCTTCTGGGTGTGTGCAAGTTTCGCCGAAATCGGTTGAAAACTCTCGTAGTTATGAGCATTCGAAAAATCGTACCGGTTTGCTTGTCCGTGTATTCGGACCTGTACCACCTACCTAAAATCGACATGGACTTTCCGGACAACCCGATAGTTCCACGTTGTCGATTTGTTCGCGAACGAATAATCCACAACGGCTGTGGGTCGTACCATGAAACTCTGGACACCCTGTATCTCAGCCGTCAGTATATATCAAGCGTTTTCGTAGCGGGGCGTCCCTGAATCACCGAATTACCGCATCCGGCCTAAAACGAGACCGTTAATTCGACCTATGGAGAGCACCGCGTGGCGATCGATATATTTTAAATTCCGTTCCGAATATACATCGTGGCCGGTACGTTGTACAAGATCACGGCTGCTGTTTATTCTCGCGATATCGGATATCAGGTGCAGCCAGCTCTGGTGTCGCGAAAACGACGCCGGACGCAATATGTCGCTGCGAGGCACAATCGGCTTACCGTTTCCATCCGATGCCGAGAGCCGTCGATGTCTTTCGTGTCCTCTCTCTCTCTCTCTCTCTCTCTCTCTCTCTCTCTCTCTCTCTCTCTCTCTCTGCTCGAAAATATTTATTTTACAACATTCTCGGTCTTAGATGTTCCACGAAATCCTTTCAAAACCAAATTAAACCCGTTGACAGTCGGTACCAGAATTTTTATTCGGAACAATACATGTTTCGATCTCTAACCGAGGTCTTTCGATACACAAAATTATCGTCCAGAAAGGGACTGAGTAGAAAGTTTAAAAATTCTACTTTATTCGATTCTTCTTCTTCTTTTTTTTTACGCGTTACAATATTTTTTAGTTCCAGTCCATTTTTCCTATAACGCATCGCTTTCAGAAATGTGGTATTCCGTTTGCAAGCGATTTTGCAAGCTGCTGCGATGTACCAAGCACGCGGGACTGAGTAGAAAGTTTAAAAATTCTACTTTATTCGATTCTTCTTCTTTTTTTTACGCGTTACAATATTTTTTAGTTCCAGTCCATTTTTCCTATAACGCATCGCTTTCAGAGATGTGGTATTCCGTTTGCAAGCGATTTTGCAAGCTGCTGCGAAGTATCCAGCGAAAGATTCAATATCGCACGGTTTTCTTTCTCCCGCAGTGTGTTATTTCAATCCGGTAAAGGTCGAGCCGTGCTTGAAATTCGCAGTGTATGTTGCAGCAGTAAGTTCAAAGGGAGTTCATGCAGCGAGGCGAGTCTTGTTGACCTTTCGTTCTTAAAGTTGATTTATATTTTTAAAGGAAACTCGCGACGTGTCGTTGCATACACGTCGGACGAGTAAGCGTATCCAATTTAGACGCTAATCCACTTATCGTCGCATCCGATTCGTGTGATTATTAACAGTTTCGTATGTTTCTTTAATTTATCGTTTTTATTTAAACTTTATTAAACGCCTCCGAAAAACCGCGTTTATGGACACCGTTGGCACATTTACCGCGGCGTTACGGTTTGCCTAAACGAAGTCAAACGGGATCCGTATTTATACAAGCTTTTCGGCGAGCTGAATTCACTCTTGAAATTATGTCGTCTAATAACGAAGCACTCTGTATAATTACTCGAAACGGGTACGCGGGCTCGATCCTATAAAAGCGAGTTTTACTCGCAAATCAAGGTCGTGACCTGGTCGAGTCCTTTTTGAATGAAGCCACGCTTAAAATCAGAAACTTGTACCGAAACGGAATACACTTGTATTAGAACGACATTCTCCCATTTCGTCTGGGCCAACCGTTATAGAAATACGAGTAATATTTATATTCATGTCGGGACATAGCAATACATTGCAATGCGAGAGAGAGAGAGAGAGAGAGAGAGAGAGAGAGAGAGAGAGAGAGAG
>NW_026534348.1:3610250-3639452 GCF_026225885.1 Hylaeus anthracinus | reverse complement strand
GAGAGAGAGAGAGAGAGAGAGAGAGAGAGAGAGAGAGAGAGAGAGAGAGAGAGAGAGAGAGAGAGGAGTGTAGCGTCATTTTACAAGCTTTTGGTCTGGTGGGAGGTATTCCTTTGTTATTTCGTCAGTTCTGTATCCGCTGTTTCCGCGAATCCCATTTCTTTCGCGCTAACCCTTAAAGGTTACCAAGTAACCCTCCCTCTTTCTCACTCTCACCTACGTGCCACTTCCATTCATCGTTTACTATATGAATAAAAATTGGTTAAATCACGAGGTTAAAGGTGAAAAATCCCGCCGACGCGAACATGTTACGAAAACATCCTGCGTGTTCCTTACTTATGTAATAATAAATAATAAACTTTGAATTCGACGATGTCCATGAAGGACGTCGTATCGATGTCCTCGAGCAACCAGCGAGGAAATTCTTATCCGTTTATGCAGTTTTCACGATCAATTTGAACCTGGAGGCTTTGACGTGGTTTCGTTCGCGTGCCCTCGACGGAAATGTTCGGATGGTTTCGAACTATCGACGGTTCGATGCAATTATGCAATATACAGAGAACGTACACCCACGGAAAATGTTAGCGAAACGCCTGGAGTCTGCGTTTCAAGGTTCGTTTCAAAGGTTCTACGTGCTTGCGTGAATCTCTGTGAGGCTACTCGGGGCGATGCCTACCGTTAATCGCATTATCGACGTTATATCGAACATCGTCGTCGCTCCACCGAACCAAAGATGCTTCTAACGACACGCGGAGAGTTGCACCTGTGTGCAAGCAAGCTTCCCTAATTCGGGACCTCTGTATTGGCAGTCGATCGCTTTTCCAACTGGACCATCTCTCACTCTGGCATTAATGTTCTTATTTCATTTCTGATTTACACTGGGCACGGGTGAGAGGGCGCGATACTACAGTTTCTAAATGTAATTGCAGTTGGTCAAAAAGGATCTATAGGATCTATTTGGTCTGAAGTTCAAGAGTACAGTTACAAACCGTCCGCGAGGTTTTAAGTACACCGTACAGCAGGTGTGAAGAGGTTAACATCTTATCGATCTGTTGGTGTCTCAAACGGAAGCCTTCGACCTCCAATTTCACCTGTTGCCAAGTGTCCACTTCCACTTGTAAACAACAAAAGCGGGAAAGGAGCGCAGATATCGAGGTTCAACTCTCTCCGAAAGTTATTTTGAACGTTGTGATTTAATATCGCGGATTCAAAGTTTCAAAAAAACCTTCGACCTCCATTTTCACCTGTTGCCAAGTGTCCACTTCCACCTGTAAACAACAATAGCGAGAAAGGAGTGCACATATCGAGGTTCAACTCTCTTCGGAAGGTTATTTTGAACGTTGTGCCTTGATATCGCGGATTGAATGTTTCAAAAAAATAACGTAGACGAAGTATAGTCGCGAAACGTTGGTCTACGAGCGGCCACGACGATTCGTACAATTCGCTCGTTTAATTCGCTTTAATCGCGACGTCACGTCCCCTTCCTTCCGCTTCGGCTCCACGTCCGGATGCGAGCTTAACTCGCCGACTGGCAACGGGGGCAGGAGGGACTGGTTTTTCGTCGTAACTCTTCAGACACGAATAGCTGATAGACATCGGGGCCCGTCAATGCCGTTCAACCCCCCCGCGGGTGGTCTTTACATCGATATACAGGGTGTCCCAAAAGTCGGGGAGGAACTGGAAATAGGGGGTAGCTGAGACGATTCTGAACAACAATTTCCTTTGCAAAAATGTCGGATGAAGCTTCGTTAAGGAGATATTAAGAGAAAACCCCGACCAATCAGAGCGCGCGTAGACCGTTGGAGCGGCCGCGGTAGCGAAGGCTACGCGCTGGCGGCCGCGCTTGTACGCGAACAAGTGACTCGACGTGCATCGAAGGACATTGACGCTGCCGCCTAGCGCGTAGCCTTCGCTACCGCGGCCGCTCCAACGGTCTACGCGCGCTCTGATTGGTCGGGGTATTCTCTTAATATCTCCTTAACGAAGCCTCATCCGACATTTTTGCAAAGGAAATTGTTGTTCAGAATCGTCTCAGCTACCCCCCATTTCCGGCTCCTCCCCGACTTTTGGGACACCCTGTATATTAGGTCGTCCTAAAAGTTGGTGTCATTTATACTTCTATTTCTCAAATTAATATGTTAAACATACTCTTAAGTGTCACAAGAAAAGATAATCTGTCTCATTTCGCAATAGTTTCTCACCTCTCTCACATAGTTATTATACCGTTACTAGAAAATTTCTGTAGTGTTTTATTAAATTTCGACACAGTCATCGGCACGAACTTATGGAACGACCTAATACAACTTAAACAAGTATATAAATTGTATAAACACATGTACAACTATTGTATATCGTACATTGCTCGTATCCGAGCACCAAGTGTTTACGACGAGCAAGCTTTTCTTTTACGAATCCTATATTTTTCTTTGCCGCGGCTATTAAGCTGAAAAAGAAACAAGTTCAATCGCGATACGATATGTTTACGTATAGACCTCGGAAAAAATCTCGGAAAGAAACAGGTATCTTACATGGTCGCCGTTAATACGAATCCCCTGCGGACATAATCGATACAGCCTCAACTGATAAGAGGACACCTTTGCTATTTTTATCGTAATATACGAAATTGTACGCAGCCTGCGTTACAATTCCCTGCTGCCACGTGGAAGAACGTGAAATGTCAACAGAAATAGTGAGCGTTACGGTGCTGATTTCGCACGAGGGTGCGAATCAGCGGAAGACTACGTCGACGCGTTGGAAAAGCAGCGATCTATGAATGGAGGCGGGCCTCGGATCAGTCGGCAAGCAAGGACGACTAATTATAGCGTTAGTATCTCTCGGCTTCGTTTTGTACATTAACCACGCGCCGTCTATGCATATGTATATATATTATATATGTATATACACATGTGCGTACGTACAGATATATCGCGGTACATTCAATTCCGAGACACGGGGTACTCCTGCAATAGAGGACGTGACCCAGTTTAACGGTGACGTAAAGCGACTCAGGATTGAAATTCAGGAAGGACACGCGCCTCGGCGTACGCCTAGCCTCTTTTCTTCTCTTCTTAACCTGCGTCCCGTTACTCAGATCTCAGGCAAGGCTGCCTGGGTTCCATCGAACGCGATTTTAAGTCTTAAACGTCCAACACCTTCGCGCTGCTCAGCTTCGCAATTAACACGTATGAGCAAATTGGGAATTTCATGGATTCGTGACGTACAACGATATAGAAAACGCACACACAAAATTATATGCAATAATAATCCGAAAGAATTACAAGGAACAATTTTTTGTTTGTTTAAAGAATTCGAATGGCGATCGTCGTCGTTTAAGATAACTCGAGGCGAAGAGTATTTCTGTTCGCCAGACGAAAAAAATACTCCTTTCGCCCTTTTATATTAAGTTGTCGTAAAAGTTCGTGCCATTTACATTAGGTAAACTGGAAAGTAATGTCGTTTTTGCAATTTTAAATATTCGTTTATCACTCATCAGCTCATTGATTTTTATCAATTTGCCATTGAAAATTTTGCACACCTGACGGCAAAAGGCTGCTGATAACGAGAGCGATTTCATAATTGATTAAACATAGAAATTTATTAAAAATTTGTTTGAATTTAATGTAAAAGAAACGACATTGCTTTCCAGTCTACCTAATACTTCTATTTCTTCGATTAATATGTGAATATTAATACTTTTATGTGTCACAAGAAAAGATAATCTGTCTCATTTCACAATAGTTTCTCACCTCTCTCATATAGTCATTGTACCGTTACTAGAAAATTTCTGTGGTTTTTGTTTTATTAAATTTCGTCACAGTCTTCGGCACGAACTTATGGGACGACCTAATAGAACGTTTCTTTTTCGTTTGTCATGGCGAGTAAAGTCATTGCGCAAATAAAATGAAACGGTCATAGCAGGGCTTCATCCGAAATGTTTAATCCGCAAGGAAATATAACGAGAGAAAAGTATTTCGCGGTGGGTCGAGTGTGTTCGCCTTTCATCCTTGACCTGCTCTCGCACGGGACACGATGGCCCGTAATTATGTCATCGTGTTGCTCGAATGTGCCTGGGATGCATCGACCCATTTTTCGAGCGAAGAACGTCGAATTAATTTCTGACACTGTTGGAACGTACTCCGTGACGAATCTGTGCGTTATATATCCGGTCGTCGCAGAAATAACGCGTATTTTAACGACCAAGAATTTTGTCTACCGGCCGAACAAAATCTAACGAACGCGCATAATTAATTTCTGCGCCTAACAAATTAAATCAATGCTTTCTTTGCTTGTCACTAAGTCAATCTACAATTCTCTGTCAACTATTAACACGTTGATCGCCACGTCACCCATATATGGGTGACAGTGCTTTTCACTGAAAAACGAAAACTATTAATTCTGAAAGTTAAGCGTCATAGAAAATGAATTTAAACGAAACACTTGAATTTTGATGAAGTTACAGAACTAAATACCAAAATAAATATTTCATTACGCAGTTTCCAAAAGTCTGTAAACAAAGTTAAATCGCAGTAGACATTTTCAAAAGTATTAGTCTGGCAGTGAACGTGTTAAAAATACAAAGAATCGAGAAAATGTATCCCGACGCCTGCTGTCCTAAAAAGGATACGGAATCGCTACAAAAGTCTTACGTGGGGACCTGGAATGATCGAAATTAGCATTGAAAATAAGACGGTCAGCTGCACTCGACGGAAACGTCTTCTTCCGCTAGGACAGCCGGTGATCGCATGTCGCGAAACAGACATTGTGAAAACAGCGGGGGGAATTTGGCCGAGGATGGATGATGAATCTACCAAATTACTTCCCGGATATTGCACCGACCGACTGTCACCGTTCGGGGAAAATACGAATACAGTGCGACTCATCAAAGCTATCCCGTGTTTCAAAGGCCCATCGCAATTATAGATTTCTCTGATGTACCGACTATTGTCTTTTCCTTTTTGTGGTAGTAGCGAGCGCCATAGGCGTACTTTCGATCTACGTCACGGCGTTTACGTTTGTTCGTGACCAAGCCTATTTTTAACATCATTAGCGCCTTTTATGCGACTGAATTTAATTGTCTCGCGATCCCTTCGACGCCCTACAGACAAGAATGGTTCTTTGAATAATTCAAAAATTTCTAATTTCGATATTAAGCTGACACCCTATTTATTGGTTTTCACTTATATATTACATACGGAAATAAAATATATACATGCATCCATCTATACTCGTAAAAAAAAGAATGTTCGTTTGCACGTAAAAAAAAGTAATCCGTGATATTTCTGAATTGCATTGACGTCTTAATGCGAGGTGTGTACAATGTCATGTTTCGTAAACGGAAAAGAAATAGAAATAAAGCTGTGATTACATTACATCCGTATGTCTCGAATCTCTTACGATAGGATGTATATAAAATATCGACATGCTTAATATGTTTCCGATAAAAGTGAGATGTAGTCGAAGCATCGTTTCTAGACTGGTGTTTCTCGATTACAAAATGTACTACATGTGAATCGTTGCAGATTAAATATATATATATAAAAATAGTACGATAACGCTTAGAAGTATTTCTCAAGGTTGCTCTTCAGTTTACTGGGATCCACGTTAGGGCCGTGTCGTTCCACTACTTTGCCCTCCTTGTTGACGATGAACTTTGTAAAGTTCCATTTGATGAAGCTACCCAGAGTCCCTCCTTGTTCTTTCTTCATGTACTTCCAAAGTGGATGCGCATCGTCTCCGTTCACGTCGATCTTCTCAAACAAGTCAAACTTGACCTGCAGGGAAACGTACGTTAAGTAAAAGTTTCCACGAGCATCTATAGATGTCGATGTATGCGTATATTTCATAACGATAAGGAACGTTCGAATACCTTTTGCCGGTCGGCGAAACTGCAGATCTCGTCGCTTCCTCCGGGTTCCTGGCCATTAAACTGGTTGCAAGGGAACGCCAAAATTCGTAAACCTGTAAACGTATCGTTCTTGTAATCGATCATTTCCGAACCAGAATTGAGAGAAGGGAGGTAAACATATAAATAAATTCAAACGAAGGCCTTTCGGGTGATACCTTACTTGTTTACCGTAGATATCACAAAATTCTCCTTATTTCGTTCAATCTATAGATAGTTTCTTTCACTGTACCTTTGGACTCTGCGTATTCGTCGTATAATTCATTCAGTTCTTTGTAGTTTGTTGCCGTGAGACCACACTTTGACGCCACGTTTACGATCAAGCACACGTGATCCTTGTATCTGCAGATAC
Organism: Hylaeus anthracinus; assembly: GCF_026225885.1. NCBI lineage: Eukaryota > Metazoa > Arthropoda > Insecta > Hymenoptera > Colletidae > Hylaeus > Hylaeus anthracinus. The sequence goes on along the minus strand of NW_026534348.1, from coordinate 3,633,198 downwards.
AGTAATGTTAAAAATATATATAAGTGTCTTATCAATTAATTAGCCCAGCGATAGTCGCTTACTTTGAGAGAGGAACCTCCTCGCCTTTGATGTTGTTGGCCGTGAAATCGTAAATCGATTTAGCTTCTTTGTAATTCTCGTTTCCACTCATGACTGTTGCTGCGACTGGAATTGATCGATATTTAAAATAATCTCGGTATAATTACAATCAGTGACATTTTATATTTAAAAAAAAAAAAAAGTTATTCGTAACAAATACCAAATATTGCAAGCGCAACGAATACAGAGGACAACGGTTATGTTAGCGAGGTATTGTAGTAAGAAGCTGTCGTTGTATAACTCTATAAAAACAATTCTATCGTTTGAAACGAATGTAAATAAATTCATTTTGAATTAATTAGCACTCTGCTAATCGGTTACGAGTGTACTCGTGTTCGCAGATCCCGAACGTGTCGAAGGTTAGGAACGTACCCTAATTTAACCCTAACCTTATTCGTGTAACGATTACTTGCAACTTCTTCATAACTAATGTACGACACATCGCGCATAGGTCGTTTTTCCATTGGTTTGTGGGAACTGTATTATATCGATTTGACGTCTCAATGCTGTGACATTTAGCACGTATTGTTTTTAAAGTTTCTTTTGTGCTACTTTCTTATGCTTCTTGCTTACATTCTAATTGTCGCCAGGCTAGAAAAATCGATCTGGGATTCTAACGAAAAGTCCTATTCGCGATGTACATACATATACAGGGTGTCCCAAAAATGTTGTAACACCTTGAAAGAGGTGGTTCAGGAGGTGATTTGAAGCAACTTTTTCCTTAGCGAAAATGTTGTCCGAGGCTTCGTTGAGGAGATATTAACGGAAAACACTGACCAATCAGAGCGCGAGGATGCCGATTGAGCGTAGGCTACACGCTAGCCGGCTTCGCTCATACGCTACCGCGGCCGCTTCATCGGCATCCTCGCGCTCTGATTGGTCAGTGTTTTCCGTTAATATCTCCTCAACGAAGACTCGGACAACATTTTCGCTAAGGAAAAAGTTGCTTCAAATCACCTCCCGAACCACCTCTTTCAAGGTGTTACAACATTTTCGGGACACCCTGTATTTATTTTGCATTGATAGAAAAAAGTAGTCGAATGAAGTATTTGGAGAGAGGTTGACATAAAAGTTAGAAACCCCTGAGTCATTGTATCGTTCACGTACGAACGAACCTATCGGGATACAAATGCTTTCTATTCGATGCTTGAAACGCTGTTTCATGCAATTGTTAATAATAAATCCCTTAGTTTGATCTTTGCAAGGATCGGTGTCGCATTAAATTTCATCCTTGAAAAGATTATCTTATTCTCAGAACGGGACAGAGCGAGGGCGATTAAGGTGTGAAACTTATCGAGTTACGTGCCTGCGAAATTTCGAATAACTCGAGTAAACCCCACAGGCAGCGCCAATTTTATAAAATGCATTCTTCTGTACGATGCGTGCTGTCCCTGAAATTGTCAGTGCAAACACCGTGGTACTAACACTTTACGACGTGACAGGTTTAAAATAAACAACCCGCGGTACCAACAATTCTAACGATCCTGCGATTTCTGCAAAATGTAGAATTTCATCGTCGGCATTGTAATAACTTTGACAAAGGTGTACAAACTTATTGAAACGATAGATTGACCGTCTAGGAATGAAGCAAGAAACGCTAATCGCGATAAAGATATGATAACTACGTTACGATAAGATTGCAAAGTGTTGCGTAATACTTTGTTATTGAATGAACTGTATTGTAAAGCGAATGTGAAAGACAAACGTTTGAATATTTAGTTTTTTGCGTGTCAGTTCGAAATCGATTGCCATCTACCGTCCGTCGTTCTAACCTCGAAGATACGATGCTATCGAGTTGCTCGAGTCGTATGATATTTTACGTTGTATCACGTCAATGTTTAATCCCACGTTTTTATTCGTACACAATGAAAGCGTCGGTGATACGATTCACGGTGCTCGTTTATGCATTATCATGGAGAGTGAGTAGAATCTTACCGAAAATACGATGACAAACGGAAAGAAAGAACACTCGACCGCGCACTAAGAGCTCCGCTTTCACACTGAACTGCTGAACAACCGGCCGCAATCTACGAGCGTCTACCGGCTTGCATACATACGCAATTCATACTTGTGTATGATGACACACCGTACCAAATGACTTGAACGTTTTATTTTTTTGGTTATGATTCATTCGATAATGACAGTGAATCTTATGATGACTCCTTAAATCTTATGATAACATTTACTATCTATCGTTAATCTATGGTTGTCGTTGTAATGTTGATGCATAAGTGTCTTTAAATAAATACATATTTTTTACATGAATTGCACCTTTATAGCATCTATTCTCTTCCTTCCCTATAAATCCCTTTACTCTTCTCTGTTTTATCATTTTCCACAGACAAGGGTAATGCCTCGCTCAAAAAACAAATTACCTCTGCTTTTGTTTTTAGTACATTGGTCCCATGGAAAGTATTCAGAGACAAGTTAAACGAAGTGCATCCAATTAGTTCTGTGCTACAAGCCATGGCATTGAAATCTACGATAGATCTTACGTGCAATGACTATATCTCTAATTTTGAGTTTGATGTATTTACAAGGTAAGTTTAAACATATAAAACTTCCTTTTAGTTATCAAATATTTAGTTGTGTTAACCTGTTTTTTATTCCTATAGGTTATTTCAACCCTGGTCTACGCTTTTACGTAATTGGAAAATTCTGGCTGTGACCCATCCTGGATACGTAGCTTTCCTTACTTATGACGAAGTGAAAGCACGTTTACAAAAGTATTGCAGACCTGGAAGTTATGTGTTTCGGTTAAGTTGTACAAGGTTAGGACAGTGGGCCATCGGTTATGTTACATCCGATGGAGACATTCTTCAAACTATACCCCACAATAAAAGTCTTTGTCAAGCGTTGCTCGACGGATATCGGGAAGGCTTGTAAGTATATACCATATCGAGATATATTAAAAAAACTCTAAGAGGTTTCTACCATTTAATGCTCCAATTTCAGTTACTTATATCCTGATGGTCATAACATAAATCCTGACCTAACATGGGCAGTGCAACCCACTCCAGAAGAACACATAAAAGTCACAGCAGAACAGTACGAACTATATTGCGAAATGGGTAGTACATTCCAGTTGTGTAAAATTTGTGCAGAAAATGACAAGGATGTGAGGATAGAACCCTGCGGTCACCTTCTGTGTACGCCGTGTCTCACAGCTTGGCAGGTACCTAAACGTTAATGTTATCTCGTATACGGATGTACGTCTAGATCGAAAAATCTGTGAGACTACAAACTCGTTATGTACAATTTTGCAGGATTCCGAGGGACAGGGTTGTCCGTTTTGCCGCGCTGAAATTAAAGGAACCGAACAGATAGTAATCGATCCATTCGATCCTCGAAGAACACATCGGTCAGGAACCCATTCGGCATCTGTTAGTAATGCATCGACCCCCACGCGGGATCTTGACCCTGACACCGAGGTATCCGACTAGGAGTAGCACCTACCCTCATTATATTAAATGTGCTCTATGTATAACAACTTCTCCCAGCAATATGCCTCACTTTCAAAGAATGCTTCACGCATTTCACGCGAGATTTCGAGTTTATACGATCGTTGCGTCATATCATTCGTAAGATTATCATCGAACTCGTCACCTCTCGCGAGGTACCCAAGCTTGAACGTAATAACGAAGTTACTGAGCATAAGTTACTGAAGAGAATGTGTGAAGAGTGAACAGTGTAAAAAGGGACCAACTTTTTTGTCTCTATGTGAGCTTTGTTCGAATCATACTTCTGCTATTATTTTTTTTTTGTATGTACATAAGAACACGCGGAATGGCTTAACAGTATTGTTTTCAAAAACCTTCGAAAGTCCAACGAACGATTAATACGAATGTTTTTTTGCAGTTTACGAATGTTCGATCGAACTAACACGTTTGAATTACTTATTCGTTTTTATTTTTAAGAAAAGAAACTTGCATTCATGGAGACCCTAAGGTAGGTTGTTTTTTTGCATTACACCGTTCAGAGCTTATTGTACGAATCATTCGTTCTTGTTTCATTTACTATGAAGAGTTTGCTTTCGTAACTCATGCTTCCACGGAGCGAAACATCGTGTCGTTTAATGTACACGAGATCAGTTGCACTTGGCGTGCAACGTTTTATTTACAATAACGAAACTACATTTTACGAACGACATAACGTTTAGAAATAACACCGTAGATGAATCAACCCGTACGTGATTCGCGACAATGATTACGTACGGATTATCCGCTTTTTGTACGACAAAGTAAAATCCTTTTTACACGGGATCAATTAAGAAACGAATCGACTTTTAATCATGCATGCGCCGACGTGTATAGCTGGCAGAGAGCGTCTTCTTTGCAGTCGTATGCATAATGCAACTGTTGAAGTTGGTAAAAGTTCATCCACATATACGAGTACACATTCGTAGAATAGGAAACTTGTAACGTCGGATTAATGTTTTTATTAGTGTGCAATTCGAAAAGAGAATCGATTCGTTCGTACGTTTATGTTACAACGTAGGAAGTCGATGATACAAAGCAACTGCACGTTTTCCTGGAAATTCATTTACGATTCCATTCCTCTCTTCGCTTTGTTTTGCAGAAGTTTAAATCTCTCGATATTTTATTAATATTTGTATAAGCAATGACATGGTAAAAGCATATCAAAGATTTTGCTAGTACTCGGAACAACAAGTAGATAAAAGCGTAGTTATCTTTCAACCGAAGTAGCGCAGCTTACATCGAGTAACAAGAAGTGCTATGTAGCCTCTAGACGAACGTGTACCGCGTTCGTCGTTTTCTTTTTCTTTTTGTATTCCGTTAGACTTAATTACGTACCTGTTGGCGATAGGAACAATGTAATGCGGCATCTTTACCGTGGTAAAGATGTTTATTATTTTCATTACCTTAGATATTTATTATTTATTCCGTTCACGTAAGAACCAAGTCTTTGAAAGGTTTTTATTACCAATGATCGCGTAGGTAGAGCACTTAATGCCGTATATCGGTGCTGTTGGTATACGTATCATCATTTTTTGTTTGCCCCTTGATACACAAACACCGCAGGTCTTGTACGCATTAAGGCATATATGCACGAGCTGACAACAGAAAATTGCACCGAGAGTTATTTTTTTTTTTCCGTTGGTTTATCTAAGGCAGTTAATTATTGCCATTTAACGAGTTAATAGATGAGAAACGGTAATTCTTTGAGCGTAGCCACGTAAGCACCGAAAAGCATCTATACACCACCTGTTGCATTAGAAACTCGAAAAAAAAAAAGTTAACGGTTAGACTTCTACTGCGTTCACGTGTAGCCATTTAGTATTACTTGTACAATGAATAGTGCTGCTGATCGACCTTCGATTCTGTTCAGATATCCGTCAACGCTGCCTGTGTATATCAGCGGCGAAATAGAGGTCTAAAATAAATATTTCGTAAACATTACTCTGTAGCGTGCATTTTCTCCTACTCACTGTAAGACACCAGGGTACCGAGAACTTCTCGTTTCGTTCGTTCATTCTCATTACCTCTCGTTTTCGTTTGTTTAAATAAAATTATACGCATCATCGTTGCGCCGAGTTACGTCTGCACATGTATAACACACACGCCACCGTTTTGCTGGACTTTTTAGTTTCGCTATGCGCATCCCCTTTGCCGGTCACTGTTCCAACGAACGGGGGAAACATTGACACGAAACGAAGGTGTAATCGTTATTATCGTTCGCATGATCGTTTATATCTTTATTTTCATAACGTTTACCTACTGGGTCCATTGCTCTGCCCGCTGCATGATCGAACCCTAATCGGTAATGTACATAGCCGAAGGAGAATGGTTTGTTGCCGTTTAACGCAGGTAAGTGGACAAATGCATTATGATCCTCCGCTTCCACGCTTTGTAACTACGCTACGTTATTAATTGTGTGCTGTTTCCTCGCATATACTGGGTGGCCCGCATGAGACGTTCGAACTTGGCAAGTGTTTAATCGTTTCAATTCTTTTTTTCACCTTTTACGTGAGAATATTATTATTAACGGAGTAACGCGCGATTTTGTGGAATTGTTTTGTCTAGCGTACCTAACAACAAGTAACATTTACTCGACACATCTTTTTCCATACGCTTCACGTGAATATCACCCTGTATGCTTGGATAAATTCATTCGACTGACGCCAATCTACGTTACATAGAAGACTAACGCGTCCAAGAGTTACTTTAACTTCTACGCTTAATTGTCTAGTTGTCTAATCGCGAAAAGTCTAATGCTGTCTAAAACCAAAGTCGAATCGTTGCAGTGGGTGTTCATGTTATTTTCACGTGTAAATGAATTGTGAATGAAAGAATGATAACAGTTACAGTTTACTTTTTTTTGTTTCGAGCTCTCTCTCTCTCTCTCTCTCTCTCTCTCTCTCTCTCTCTCTCACTCACAGATACAAGAGGAATGCCTGGCACGATAATATGAACACCCTGTATATGCATTCGAGCATTCTGTCGCATTAATTAAGTGATCAGAGTTGAACGAGGCCAGTCTCTCCTTCTTTCCACGTTGAACGATAGTATCGAAGTTAATGCAATTTCCTGCTACCCTCGTTGTTTTAGGAAATAATGGATCTCTGTAACGGGCACTGCGGGCTGATATGCGACGACTCGGACGAAGAAGAAGATTCAAGTCCAACGAACTCCCCTGTCTCGACGCGAAGAATCGTGCCGAGTCCACCGCTACCTCCTCGACGACCCTCACCGTCGCCTACGCCGAACAGCCACTCCAGGAACGGTCGTCACTTGACGGTACCAAAGGAAAATGCACCGCCACCGCCGTTACCAGCAATTAACACGGTATTCAACTCCAGCGCTGACAATCAACAAAACAATAATAGTGAGTGTTGTTCTCTAGCACTCTTGAAACCAGAAAGATAATTGTATTCCATCGCTCTTATTTGGGTTGTCCGGAAAGTTCATGGGTATTTTTAAGAAAAATTCAAAGGTATATTTGAATTTTGATGTATATTTATTGAATTATATATGTACCATTTTGTTCCACAACTTTTTCACAATTTAAGGAATGTATACATGTTATATTTGTTTTCAGCCATTCCGACATATTCATACCTGTGTCGCCTACTAAAAATCGGCATGGACTTTCCAGACAGCCCAATACATTTTCTATTGCTCGAGACACGATTAATAAATACCTGTGCCTTCATATTCAATCATTTAGAATTCTACTTTAAGTAGAAACACTCGTCATTCTGTCACATTACAATATCAATCTTCCAAGTCCCAACTCAGACCTAGTAAATAGCAGTCAACTCAAAGTATACATATTTATTTTCCAACGCAAGCATCTTCTGACTTTTCTTTCATTGTTTTTAGTGAGCTCCGAGGCAGGATACGACATGCTGCATCGCGCTTCTTCGCCATCTCCAGCACCACCGGTACCACCGGTGCCGTTTCCTGTTGGCAGAACGCACGTCCGTCGATCCCAAGGAAGTCACGTTACAGCGATGCAACCGCAGCCACCGACATTACCTGAAAAACCTAGACGTTCGAGTGGCCCATCCTCGGCGTCGAGTCAAACGACGTCCAGCAATAACGTGCCACCGGTTCCGCCTCCGTTATCGGTGCCGCGACCGCCGAAGGCCAACAAAGAGCACAATAAACAGGACCATCATTACGAAAACACGATCGTGATACCCGGTACGAGACAGCACGTCGTGAGGAACATTAATCTGGAAGCGAATACGGCACGATTGTCCGCCCTAATGAGAGGTAAGGACGATCCCACCGGTTCTGCTAAGCCAGAAACCGCGGCATACGAGAACGTCAACGTCGAACACATTACCAAGCTGACGGCTCTCGGATTTGCGCAAGACGCCGTGATTAGAGCGCTCGGTATTACTAGGAACGATCTTGAAATGGCTTGCGACATACTGCACGAATTTGCCACGAAATCGTCTTGACCAGGTATGCAGCAAAATGCAAGCCTAAACGATTATAGAGTAATCCATACGCACATCATACACACGTAGACACATACTTCTCAATGCTGACTAGAAAACACAATACTTCATGTACACCAGCCTAGTAAAAATGAGCATATAAAGAGGTAGTCCACCTAATACATTAGAAATTATAAACTTACCTTTTCAAAGAAATATACAAATATCATTTAACTCACGTTGTTTTCTTTTTGTTTCAGGATTGAACACGGACGGGTCATAACTGGCCTTACTCGCCCCATTTTGCATGAACGTTGTATGCAATGTGTAGAACCTGTTGTCCCCTGTGCGTGGAAAAAAGGTGTTCCCTGTGGTTCAGACGTTCTTGTTCCGCGAGCAATACGCACCTCGATAACCGACGAAGAGAGTTACGTGTGCGAGTTAGTCGACAGTGTTCTCCATGGTTTGCCTTGAAACCTCTACTGCACGAATCTTTTTTGCACACGGTCGTATTGGTTCTTTTACGTGTTGTCATATGACTGAACAATCTTCGTGGAAGATATCTCGAAATACTAGTGTATTTCTTTTTCCTTACACATACATACACACATACACACACACATACACACACGCGTACACTCACACATCATGCAATAACAACACACACATACAAAAAAAAAAAGAAGACTGCTTAAAACTACGACAAGACGCGACGAAACACTAATTGTAAGTAAGAGTGATGAATACGTTGAACTTCGCAAAGAAGTTCGCGCCCGTCGAGTACAAAGTATTTCGTTTTCCGCGATCGACGCGAGCGGAATCGTTCTACATCTTTCGCATAGAGTAATTATACATTTCTCTTTTGAATACTTAAAAATGAGAATTAATTACACGCGTTTAAAGGAAGAGCGCGTCCACGTAAATGTACAGTGGTCAAACCCAACAGTACGTAGGATGATTTACATAATTTTCTCGTCTCGATATTCCTCTTTCTCGCTATACGTTCCCCGAGGACAGGAATATCGGTTAGATTTTTACAAGATATTTAAACGATACCTCTCTTACGTAAGATCGAGTTTAACTAGAAGCGAATCATGTGTAATACTTTGTGTAACAATCGCTTCGATTTCTTCGAAGCGAGAGAAATATCCTTTGAAATTCACGTGCCTCCTAGAATTCAGTTCGCACGGAATTTTCTTTCCTTTTTGTTATATCGCGCGTAGCGATTAGCGTATTTATCGAATGTGATACTTCTGTTAAACGTACGGATGTACGAACGCGATCCTCGGCTACACCGAATAACATATTGATGCATAGGAAAGCGAAACCCCGTTAATTAATATCTCACCTCTCGAGGCAAAATTGTAAAAAGTAGAGTAAAGAGAAGAGTATCTAAATAAATTTCGGAAACAATTGGAACGAATAAATCATGTATTTATGGGTCACAATCCGTACACGTTTGACGATCGATCGATCGACGCGATGGTTCACTTTGCGACACTTTTGGTCGGAACAGTTTACGGTATGATACAAGGATAAAAATACTCTTAATCATAAATTTTCTTCTGCGAGATATATTTTAGCGCATGTTCAACGGCAATCCCTCGTAATTCTGTGGCTTTTGTCGTATCGATTCATATCTATATTGTTAACGGTTGTAAAATCTTATTGTAAGTACACATATGGAACTTTCTTTCGCGTAATTAGTTACCACGAGTGAGTAAAAATGTATCGTACATTTACACATCGAAATAACTGCATCGTAATCAATCCTACCTCGCGACCATACCAAAGGCACGTCGTTATTATTCTGTACAAAAGGAAGTGTATTATCGGGTACCCCGATACCTTGTATCCAGAGGTTCTTAGCATTGCGTGTCAATCAGAGATAGACAGAATTTATTCGAATAATAACGAGAATAATTTAGATTGTAATTTCCATCGTACTCGGATGATAATTTCGCCCGTCTCTGATGTCAACGCTCGATCGTAAGTTTATCATCCTATGACCACACTTTTTTTTGTAAGTTCAACGATACATCTGTAAAAAGTAATTGCAATCTCCAGTCACCTTTTTACGTACATTGTTTCTTCTGAAAGTAATGTGCCCATAGATTCTAACCTTGGGCACCTCAATGATCACGACCAGGTTGGGAACTCCTGGATTACGGAATCAGGGCACGAGTCACAGGGTTGCGATTATAAAATATAAAACTCAAAAGAAGCACAATTTGTCGTTTGAACTTACAGAATGACCACTTTCAGAGGGAATAAACGTTTATTTATTCTAATGATTATGAATCTGCATGGAAACAATTATCTCGTCGCAATATCGTATCCACTAATGGAGCCCTTAGCCTTTGTTATCGAATTTTATGTCTGGTATAGATGCGCTCGGTGAATTTAGCTGTCCTATTTTTCTACATTGTATATTTCGGATCGATGTATCGCATCATGTGTCGTTGGTAGATACGATGAAACCATTTGAGGACCGTGCCCTCGAGAATATGTTTCGGCACTGCTACTGTTCTTTGTCGCGCACTACCGTATAAGAGTAACCATTTTGGTGCAATATCTAGGGTAGACCGTAAATACCCTCCTTGATTTAATTATTCGTTGTAAAAATTGTTTTACATATTTCCCGAAATAAATCGACATGTGGTTTATAAGACCGTAGAACGTTTAACATCGCTACGATATCGAAAATAATTCCGTCTGCATCCTTCTGTATCTTTCAGCTTCGTCTTCGCTGACCGAGGGAATGAATTCGCGTGCGGCTTTCAAGAAGTCTTCCAGATCCACGGTAACCGAATCGTTCGATTCGATCTTGTCGAAAGTAGACTGATCGTGTTCGCTCAAGACTCTACGTGCAGCGTTCAACCACGCGTTGGAACAGACAGAATACAGGTCAGCGCCAGTCGTGTGATCCGGTAACTCGTGTACCAGTTTCGATAATTCTTCTCCGTTTTCGCGCAATTTGAATTTACGAGTCAACGCCTCCAGTACTTTTAATTGCGAATCACGGTTGGAATGAATTCCGACGTATAGTAATTTGTCGAAACGACCAGGTCTGAGAAGGGCACGATCGATGAGGTCTGGCCTGTTCGTAGCGCCTATAATAAATATATTGCTGGAGGAATCGAGGCCATCCATTTCGGCGAGTAACTGGGATACCACGCGGTCCATGACTCCTCCGCTATCACCGCTGCGACCACGATTGGGAGCCAATGAGTCCAGCTCGTCAAAAAATATTATACACGGAGCCGCAGCTCTTGCTCGCTCGAATACTACGGACGATAATCCATTGTTTACGTTTATGTTTTAAAACACACGTCTAATCATGTATTCTATCGTCCATAATCCTTAAAGTTTTACCTTGTCTAACATTTTTCTCGCTTTGACCGACGTACATGTTCAACATCTCGGGACCTTTAATCGATAAGAAATGAAGTTGATACTCCGTCGCAACGGCCTTAGCGAGAAGCGTCTTCCCAGTTCCAGGGGGCCCGTACAAAAGCAGTCCAGACTGACCGAATCCAAGAGCATTCAACAGTGGGAGCTGAATTCGACGCATAATTTCATGTTTTAAATCCGCTAAACCACCTATGTCTTCCCAATGAACTTTTGGTACGCGTGGTACTCCCTTGCAGTCGGTGTATATAGATTGCATATACTCTATAAATACACATCAAAATGATTAAAATGAAAGTATCGTAAATAATGATAATTTTTTTTTACGGTTACCGTGATTTTACCATAAGCCTGATCAAAATCTTCTTGCGATAGCGTTAACGATTCCAAATCTTTACTATCGCTCCTTTTGCAATGAAATTTTACAGCGTTAAATATCAGGGCTCTAAGATCCGAAGATCTAAAGTCCGAACACATTCCAGATATCTTTGATAAATTCACTTTGTGACACAAATTTCTTTTTGCAAGTAGCCATGAAATTAAATCTACCCTTTTATTTTGATCTAGGTGGTCCACATAAATTGTTTCAATGAACATTCTGCTCAGTTCTGCTGATATATCAGATTCACTTGTAGTAGCTACTATAATAACAGGATACTTTACATATTTATCGTATAGCGCGGATACTTCGGTTGAAAACGTTGATATAATTCTTTCATCCTTTTGGCCCTCAGAATTTTTTCCAAATACCTCTATATTGTTTAAATAAAGTATACATGGCACAGATTGCTTAGCGTTATGTAACACGATACGTAGCTTAGCCTCCGTTTGAGCGGATGTTAACGCTTGAACTTCTGCAAAGTCTGTACAAAGAAAATTCAAACCCAATTTTTCAGATACGGTTTGAATTAACTTGCATTTGTTAGAACCCTGTGGTCCCCTAACAAGAAATATTGGCTTTATGGGTAATCGAATATCTAGAAGAAATATAAGATGCTAAATATTAAATGCATTGCTAGGACTGTATAGTTATGGTTTATTTTCAAGCAATAAGTTTTACCACAGTTTATGAATGGCAAAATACAGTGTTCTAAATGTTCCAAAGGCTCTTTAAAATTTGGTGGATACGGTTCTATTAACATCTCTGTGGTTTCTTCAAGGTAAGAATGTTTTCGAGGTAAGTAACTATGGATATTTGGCTCTTGAATAAGTGTTGTTTCTCCACGTAAAATGTACGAGCAATTATTATTTGTACAATTTTTATTATCAACAACTTTAATAGAATTAACTTTAAAATATATCACAGACAAGGAAGGGTTGCTATGTAAATACACTTGATCCGATATGTGCTCTTTTACATTGATACCAAATAAATCATTTCTCCTTAAAAATCGAGGTTTGGAAAAGTAATTTTCTAACACAGTACTTACTACATCGTTTGTACTTTCATATGGATTTGATATCATAGAAATTTTCACCTCTGTAGCAAAACTAACAAAATTATGTTTTATTGGTACTGAAATTAAATAATTATTATTATTCAATTGCTAGGATAATTTGTTAATAATAAATAATCCATTTATACTTACATAAGAAACAAGTGTCAATGGTGCACTGTAATGTATTTTCTATGTTATGTCTAACGATTTCAGATACAAATATTTCGTTTCCGTCGATATTGTTTAAAGGTATAAGTAATATTTTGTACTTTCTCAAGGATGCTTTAGAACATACATAGTACCAAGTCGGTGCAGACAATTCTAAATATTTCATATTTATCAACAAACAAGAATTACAGTCGACATAATAATTTTTCATGATATAAGATTGTTTTATTAATTTCGTCAAGACATTGTTGGGTACAATTTTCCACTTATAAGTTGTAGCAATTAATGCTTTTAACTCATAAAGTGCATAATATAAAAACATATAAAAGAGTATGTATTTGCGATTATAATTTATTAACATTTTCGTTAATTCTCGTATAAAATTCGTATAAAAATATAAAGAACTCATAATGTATTTATGTTTAAATGTGAATATTTGCCGTTTCAGAGGCAATGTCAAATAGTCGCAAGTCGGGAGATAATAGTCACGCTAATGGTAGTAAAAATAGTTCATACTTTCGCCACCAGATGGCGATTGGTTTAGTGCACCAGTGGCGCCATCGGTGAGAAAACACCTAAGTTTGTAGCGAAAATAGTTCCGGCTGTTCCAGTTAGATGACGTCACGGATACCTTTTAATCGATTGCTCTTCTTTTTGTCATAAATGCATAATTAATAGGATTCTTTGCCTTATAACACTTCGATATGGTGTTAGTATGTCCAAATTTATTATTCTTATGAATAGTTATTTAATTCGGCAACAAGCATAATCCCTTCAGTTAGTGGCGCCATCTAACAGAAGCAGTCAGAACTATTTTTCTCTATTATTCATAAAATACATTATACGAAAAGTAGTTGTAATTACAATAATTATTTCTAAGTATAGGTACAGTTTCGAGTATTCCTTTTAGTTTAATAAAAGAGAACTGTTCAAACGCAAAATCAATCAGTAGATTTAAAGAAAAGGCAAATGATTCTTGTTTATAGTATGCTCCAAAACAAACTCTCTTCCTTGAGTACATAAAACGCAAAATATGACATAAACAATGCCAAAAAAATACGTAGAATGAGTCAATGAGCATCAAAATACGCGTTGGAAAACTAAATATTTTTCTAATATTACAGAACCGTATAGCGTACTGCACGAGTTTCGATTGCGTAGTTCATTCAGAGTTCCACTTCTAAAGACGATTTTTCAATTACTTAAAGAAATAGCGAGTAACAAGCAGATAGTAGAAATGTAGATACCCGCATCTCGCTTAGTGTGTGGAATGCTACGCCATTTTTGTTATTCTTGCACTCCATTATACACAAACCTGAAGGATGGTACAGAACAGAAAGTATTATTATGGCCAAGAAGAGTGAAGTCGAAATTACGAGGGCACGGTGCGAGAAAGATATACACCGTGAAGGTCCCTCTGCAACAGCTGTGCCATTGGTAATTTTCAATAGGGTTTCGCGTGAAAACTGTATTAAGCGGTGTGAAGTTATCGTTGCATCGGTCCTCGATTTCTCGTGTATCTGATCGAATTAAAATTCGTGGTTAGCGAAACGTAACTCTTGCATCACTTAAGGCTTAAGGCACAGCATAGCAGAAGACAGTGAAAAACCGTTGGTGGCCTGTAGCCTGTAGCCGTTAAATGGAAGACTAACGTAACCTAGACTGATAGCGTCCTTATTGGAGTTATCAAGAATAGATTTGCTCCAATTTGAAGGCCCGCCGCTATTGAAAGAATATTATGCAAAGTTTTGATACGCACGAGAGGTAAGCGTTTCACGAGAAAACAACTTACGCTTTGCATTCACTGTTTAGTGACTAGTTTAGGTTGTTTGTATTGTGTTTCACCGAATACATCCCAAAATATTAAGGCCGTTTCATAATTAATGCGGCTCTTTTCGGTATACGCTTGAGATGCAAATAAACAATTTTTTGTCAACAATTCACTCGATAAGTTTTGTACGATCATTACTCGCCTTTCCGCTAGTTTTTTTATCTGCCAATTTATAAACTTCGTTTCGTTTCTATCGAAGAAATCACTGATTACACTTTTGACGTTTTGCATTGTCCCTATCTCTTTTCTGTCTAAGTAGTTTTTGAAATCTTGGAATGAAGTATTGACAGGACAACATCCTTAACGAATATTTTTCTAGTATCTTGTATACCATCATACATTTAGCAACGGTTTTGATAATATTTATATATTTTGACTCCTTTCTTTTAGAATATAAAATAGTTTGTCTAAGAATATATAGAGTTAAAAATGGACCCTGCAACAGCCATAGCTCGTTCTAAAGAAAATATTCAGCCCTTGCGTTATGGACGAAATGCTGCACAACTGGGAACTGCTTTGAGAGCTCAAGAAGATGCCGATGCTCAGCAATTACTTTTACAAGAAAAGCAGTATGTGAAAAATGAAACAGAAGTGAAAAAGAAATCTTATTGATTTCATAATATTGAAATTTCAAGCTATCATTACTATGTTTACTATTTTAGAATGTATGAAGCTGCAATAAAAAATTATGAAGGAGACGATCCTTTGGAGAATTGGTACGAATATATAATTTGGATGGAGCAGAGTTGTCCAAAAAGTGGACACGAGTCACACATTGCTAAACTTCTGCAGCAGTGCTTAGCTATATTTGAAAATGAAGTCAAGTACCATCAGGATCGTAGATATATACGTCTTTGGATTAATTATGTAAGCAATTTAAAAATTTTCTTTACACAGGAGAACAAAGTTTTTGTTACTACTTAATATAATTGTTTACAGATAAGTATGCAAAAAAATCCTTTAGAGCTGTATCAACTTTTATATACAAATGGAATTGGGACTATGGTGGCGGATATGTACAGAGCATGGGCTTTTGAATTAGAACAGATAGAAGACTATAAACGCGCCGATAAAGTTTATTTAATGGGCTTATCTGCCAAAGCGGAACCCCTGGAAGAATTGGATTACGCTCACAAGTATATGTCGCAAGCATAAACGCGATAAATAAATCTGTATCCAAGCTTCATCGAATTGTTTGTATTATTTTCAGGAACTTTCAACTTGCGGTCGCGCGTAAAACATTAGGTCATTCGGAGGATCGTAGCGAAAGATCGTTATTCGAACAACGTCAAGCTTTTAGTTCTTTAAGAGCGATAAAGGCTGGCAAAAAAGTTAGCAATGTACGTACTGGGCATCGAGTTCGTGAATACTATCCCGGTACCGTACCACAGGTTGCGCCAGCAGTTCATAATGCCGCGGTAAATCACAGGATACAAATATATCAGGAAGATGTTCCTGGCGAGTTGAAAACTTCGAGTATACTAGATCATGTTCCGATAGAAGATACAGTGCATAAAGAAAATACCATTAAAGCCGGTCCGTGGAATGGTAACGGAAGTAGGCGATGTCCGTTAATGACACACGTTACAAAGACATCTTTCAAAGTTCACGAGGATCAGCCAGATGATTATAACGCAGACAAAGTAAGATTATTCCCAAACCATACATTCTTTTTCGATGACAGCAAGTATCCCGGGTGTTTAACAGTGCCTGTATTTGTACCCGACGCTCCAAACCCAAATATTATATTAAAGCCGTATTATCCAAAAGATTTAGTTTATGCTAATAACATGGATCTAAGTATGGAAGAGATAAGAGCCCAACGGTATTCACAAAGAGCACAAGTTTTAGAGAAATCGCACGAAACGCAAGACATTAGAGAAACCGAACAACAGATTCAACACAAAAGCTTTGACGTCGAACAACAAAGACATAGCATGTCTCTGCAAGAACTACTGAGACAGCGACAAGAGTACAAGGAACAAGAAGAGCTAACCGAGAGACACCAAAAATTACAGCAACAAAGAGATGCTGAGCAATTCGAACTGGAAAGACAGAGACTTCGGGCTGAGCAAGAAAAACTCCAGAGACAGCAGTACGAAGCTGAAAATCTAGCTCTCGAGAATCAAAGGCGCGAAGCGGAACAACGAGAGTTAGAGAGATTAGAAGCTGAGAGAATCGAAACGCAAAGGCTCGAAGCGGAAAGACTCAAAGCGCAGAGACTCGAAGCGGAAAGACTCGAGGCACAAAGACTCGAAGCGCAAAGACTCGAGGCACAGAGACTCGAAGCCCAAAGACTCGAGGCACAGAGACTCGAAGTACAGAGAATGGAAGCGGAACTGAATTTGCAACAAAAGTTACAAGCCTCCAGTTTCATGCATCCGCATCACACGTCGTCCTTAACTGCCGATCCTGAGGAACATTTGCTCGGGCAAAGTCTTACCGTTAACACGAAAGAGGCGATGTCGGTAGTGCAAGATATGTGGCGTTCACCTACTTCTAATTTCCGTACTTCCATGACACCTAGAATTCCAGATTCGAAGATTTTAAAAATG
Organism: Hylaeus anthracinus; assembly: GCF_026225885.1. Lineage (NCBI taxonomy): Eukaryota > Metazoa > Arthropoda > Insecta > Hymenoptera > Colletidae > Hylaeus > Hylaeus anthracinus. Next base: position 3,615,786 of record NW_026534348.1, on the reverse strand, counting down.
TGTTTCGACATACATATGGATAGTTCGATGACTCAACACGCAATGTCGAGCAGTAAACATCATTCGTACAACTTGCAACCGTATAACGATCAGGAAAACCATCAAAATTATTCGACCCATCAAAGTTATCCCAATCAAGAGCACCAGAGTTCTTATGCTAGTCCTAAATTACACAACACATACCAGTGCGAATTGCAGGTATAATTTAAAGACAAGTTTGAGAAATTCTTTTAAGGGAGTATTCTAGCGTGGCTACGGAAAAACGAATGCAATAGAAAATCGATTTTTCTAAAACGCTAGACTAGAATACTCCCGTTAAGCGATAAGTCTGTATTAATTCTCTAAACAATTGGTTCCAGCAACATCACGAGCAACAAGTGCAGCAATCCCATTCTCGACCGCATCATTCGCAGCATCATCAACAGTTGATGCAACCCCATCAGCCCGCCCATGTGATGCCGCATCATCAGTCTTCTCTTAGCCATCCTTCGCATCTGCAAACTCACAGCCAGATTCAGCCGCATCATCAGTCTCATTCCCAGCAACATCAACATTCGCCTAACCAACACCTTCACCATCAACCACATCAAGCGCACCAACACATACAACACTTGCAACATACCGTTTACGCCAACATAACACCAAGCGATATCGCTTATCAACCGTATCCCGCGCAGTTGGAATCCTCGTTGTTGCAACAAAACGTCGAACCTCAGAAACAGCTTCATTTCACGCCATACACCGAACCTGACGTGGAAACCAACAAACCGTATAGAATGCCTCCGGAGTTACCGTACATAAAGTCCCCAGGTATGAATCGGAGAGACATCAAGTATCTCGAAGGTGCCGAGGACAAAGAGAACGCTATCGTCGTTGACTATAATGGGCCGATAGAAGAGAATATGACATCGAAGCCAGCTGACGAAAACAATTTATATATCGATGAAAGCCTCGGTATTAGTCCATTAACAGACAATAATGACACGTGTTTCACCGAAGCATTTAATACCCAATTGGCCAGTTCTACACCTATGACAAATCATTTCAAACAAACTTACAAAGCACCAGAAGAAACTCCACAGTATTCGAACCAATGCGCTGTGCCTCCACGGTATGCAAATCTTTCATATATAGTAGCTTGTTTGCATTAGAATATTTAACATAATTAGAGTCTAATTGTTGATTAATACGATTCGCGGTAATTTCATATTTACTTGAGATTTCATTCACAGTAACACAGAACCGCCTCATGTCGAAGGCGACGAAAAATTGAGCGTTATACTGGAATCGACTAGAGAATATATATCGAGCAGTTCTGGTAGTAGCGTTCACACGAGAACCGCTGGATTGGCTTTCACGTTAACCAAGGAAGATTTGGTTCCTATTAAAGAACACTCCATTAGTCAATGTAATTTCATCAAATGTATTTAATGACCATTGTTTATCGTAATATTTTGCACGTATAAAGAGGTATTTTATGTTTGGTAAGGTGAAAGCGAAGAGGTTACAGATGCCACGCTACACGCGAATCAACTTTACGACCAAAATCTTCAAGCTCAGATTCAAGCTGTGCATGCCCAAAGTCCGCGTACGGTGCAACGTAACGTGGATCAAATTACTTCTGAAATTAAGAAGAACTGTGATCTACGAAAATCGATTAATTTTAAACTGAACGAGATAGAGGAACAGGATGACAAAGTTGATCCGATGGAGTGCGAGGAACATCACGAACCGATGGAACAAGCAGAGGAAGAAAGCTTTCAGTTTCCTTCGGGAGACACAAATCCTTTTGACAAAAACTTAATAGCTAGTCTTTTAAAGAAATTAAAATTCCCCCAGCCGCATCATGCAGAAGGATATGTGAGACTAGATACTAATTTAAATAAGCTTGTGCCTTCTACTGTGGTTACGCTTGGTTAGTGTGCTTCGATATAGAGACATCTATCATAGACGCGTATTGTTTTGTGTTATATTTGTATCTACTTAATGTATTCAGGTAATGAAACGTATGATTTGGATAAGTGCCTTGGAAAGGGAATGTATGGTACAGTATTCAAAGCAGTGAGTCTACAAACAGGTCAAACAGTTGCCCTAAAAACTCAAAAGCCTGCTTGGGTGTGGGAATTTTATATTACTAGAGAGATTAAAGCTCGTTTAACTAATCCACATGTGGTAGCGTATATATTATTATTACATCAAACAGTATGTCATTAATTATCTTAAATTTTTGATATATTAACGCGTATCTTTCGTTTTCAGTTGCGTGGATTTATGGATGTCTCGATGGTATACGTTGCGAATAACAGCAGCGTACTGGTGTCGGAGTATTCCAAATATGGAACACTATTAGCGGTAACGAATCAAATAAAAATTGCTACGGGTAAACCATTGGTGGAGCAGTTAGCTATATTCTTCACAATCGAAATGTTGCAAATTGTGGAGTACTTACATAAATGCCAAATAATACACGGAGACATCAAGCCGGACAATTTTCTGTTAATGCGTTTGTAAGTGCTTGATACTTCGCATTATTGTACTAGATTAATTATATCATTGTATACGTAAATTCGATACTTTGCAGACCCACGGAAGATGTAAGGCCAACGATACAGTTAATAGATTTCGGATGTAGCATAGATATGAGTCTTTTGCCGGAGAAGACGACATTTACTCAGGTTATAAAGACAGAAGACTTTACATGTATCGAGATGCAAACCGGCAGACCGTGGACGTACCAGACCGATCTGTATTGCTTAGCCGCGACAAGTCATTGTTTACTGTTTGGCAATTACATGAGAGTATCGAATATCGGCGGGCACTGGTCCATCACCACGAAGTTACCAAGGTATTTGCGTTTGAACGAAATGATTTACGAAGAAACATAATTAATTAATAATTGATCGATACGAAAATGTAGGTACATGAAGAGAACTCTTTGGGAGAAATTCTTCACAGAACTGTTAAATATTGAATCCTGCGATAAAATGCCAGATTTATCTTCGCTACGTAATATGATGGAAGAAACATTAGCGCAAATGGATGCGCAGACAAGAATTAGAAACTTTGTCAATATTCTAAACAAACGATAACACTTACTGAATGCGCTGTATCGAATGTTATGTCTCATTGTGTGCACATATTTAGTAAAGAACCAGAAGATCGCGAGATGGCGGAGAATTAATGTTATTGTGCTATTTATTATAAAAGTTAATACTACAGTGATATATGTACTACACAGTTAATAATACATGAAATGCACTTTATGGCCTGCTTCGTGGAGGCTTTAAGAAACTATATTGCTTGCACATAATCAATTATACTAGGAGTACTGAATATTTGATTGAATTAAAAAGAGGGAAAAAGTCGAACGGAAAAAGGAAAACTTTTATATTACTGACATTTTACGCGCCATAAGTTATAAAAATGTCTTTCAAGATACCTCGTGACACAGTACCTGGATGTTAGCATCTGTCACGTAATTTGTGTAAAGGCAGATTTGTATAATAAAGTTGAGTAAAAAAAAAGACGAGACTTCGAGAACATGAATATGTAAAAAAAAAAAAAGTAATATTTATAATACAATGCGCGTGTGATAAATGCGGGCTGTTTATCTATGTATGTAGTGTTTATATCATATATATGAAATAAACTTTTGTTCTACAGGTATCAAGTTTCTTACACGCACATACATTTTAATATGATTATATTAAAATTTTAGTTATCATTACATGTTCTGTAAGAAAAATAAAACTATTTATGCTGCAATTAATTGCTTATGATGCTAATGTTTTCTTTCGTTTTAGGTATTCTTTAAATTGGCGTTTCACTGTTAATGAAATATGATATAGTTAATAATGTATGCAAGCGAAATTTTGTACGAAACACTAATGAAATGTATGTACAATTATTTATCTGGTTTCGATCGATTCGTTTGTTTCAAATGTGCAGGCTTATTCGCCAGTATCCACTAAACAGGCCTTTATGTAGTATATTTTATAAAATAGAATTTACTGTATTAAACTACGCAAACGATAGAAATTTCAGATTTGTGTTCGAATGATTCAATTTTATAAAATGCACAAGAACATTAGGTTGTCTGATATTTAAATAATAATATAAATTATATGTATAGCATTACGAAACGTATAAACAATAATAGACAGCCTATTGTTCTCATTTAGGAATTTTTGGGAATATGCCTTGTCTTATTTTGACAGTGCAACGTAAAATATTTAGGTTATAATGCGATATTATATTACGTATGGCTATTCGACACACTCTTTAATAAAGGAATACAAAAAAAAAGAATAAAAACTGGTACACTGCCGGAGTTAGGTTTAGTTATGAAAATGAATTAAGAAAGAAGCATATTCTCTTGCAATAGGTTCACATTTACTACAGTTAGTTTACTTATTTTTATAAAAATTAGAAAAATATAAGTCTCTATTAAAATCGCTGATTGTATTTAGGAGTTTTTGTTTTACATACCATCTTCGTTTTGGCGACATTAACGACACAACATGAAGTTATAAAAATTGTCTTAGGCTAGTTTCACGATCTGTGTAATTTCGTAACTTTGGTAATTTGATAAAATTCGTATATTTCTTCTTGCACTATTATGCTATAGTAGTCGATCATAAAATTACATAAATAGTCTGATCTTATAAGTACAATTATTTACAAAAATTAATTATTATTATTATTGCGCGGCAACTGTAAATGATGTAAAAAAATCGAATTTATGATTGTCACGAACTCCATAAAATATCGAGATTCATATCCTTGATCCTTAATCCATAATTACAATAGATGATTGCACAAGTGCGCATAATTGTCATACCCATGAATATACTTACTTTTTTCCTCTTCAAGTCTTACCGTAAAACTTTCGATTCAATAAATATAACAGCAAATTCACGTTAACCTTTGCTTTACCAAACATATCCATGATCGGTGCACCTTCGAATTGCAATTCGAGCAGCGTTTGTATGTCAATATCGACTTTTTCCATTTCCACTCCCATGAACTTGCAACGTACGTTAAAAAGACCACTGTGTTCCGTTGGACTTATCTCGAAGATAACGTTCTTAAATTGTGATTGCGGAAGTCCATCGATTTCCAGCAGCACCCCCTTTTCTTGTAACTTTGCACCCGAATATTTTAACGTCATCTTCGACCTTAGCTTTGCATGACTATTTTTCTGGAACGCTTTGAACGCTTGCAAAGACCTGCAAGTAATTTTTATCCGTAACAAGCGCGAATAACAGAATATAGAACAATCGTGTTACATACCCTCTTCCTGTGTGCAGGTTCTCCAAACATCTTTGTATGTATTCGTTATAATATTCAACTTGTTCTTGATAATACTTGGATTTTTCTTCCAGTCTTTGTTTCGTTGTACGCAAGGTCTGCAACTCCTTATTTCGAATAATTCGATACTTCCCTTTGTTACAAAGATCTTTGGCCACCGCTGTTATGATATTTTGATATCCGTCCGTTTGACTGACCCATCCTCCTAATTCTAGTTTGTTGAGGT
>NW_026534348.1:3505838-3610240 GCF_026225885.1 Hylaeus anthracinus | reverse complement strand
TCCTCTGTCCCCTACCCCCTTTTCGGTCCCCCGCTCGCGAGCCTTCCATCGATATCGCTTTTCCTCTTTCACCGACGAGAAACCTTCGGGGCCTCCTCCTTCCTCCGACTACGCTGTCTCTCCCTCTCACGTCTAACCAGCCGCCTATCCTCGTCGGTTTTCTTCTCGCTCGCTCTACCTACGCCACCCTTTATCGCGATATCTTTCCTCTTTTTCCGACTCGACGTGCATTCGATACCCCCTCTCGCTCGCGCGACGCTCCCTTTCTCTGTCTACTTTTTTCTGGACCCAGCGTCCCTCTCCGTTTTCGCTTCTTCTCTTCGTTCACCGTGGCATTCGCGACCTCTCCTCCAACGAGTCCCACTGGGCCCCCTCGCTCCTCCGCGAGTCGACGAGCCCCGCGCAGCGCCCTCGTTCGCCCGTCTCCGTCCCCGCAGCCGTTATCCTCCCACCTTCGGACTCTATCCTCGCGCATCCCGGCGCGTCGTCTCGCGCTGAGATATTCTCCCTTTTGCCCTCGAGGAACGAGCAGCAATGCGGAGGCTCAGGTATGCAAGATGGCCGCCGCCGCCGCCGCCGCCGTGGAGCGCTCTCGCGACGACGAGGACCGCTCACGGGCGTACGGGAGAGAAAGAGAGACCGTTGGGCCCGTGAAAGGGAGAAGGACGTTCGACGGTGGACGGAGATGGCAAGCGTTTAGAACGACCCGAACGAGGATGAAACTACTGAGATGAATAATGCGTGGGGGGAGGAGGGGAAGTATCGGGCAGAAAAGGGGGGGCGGGAGGAGAGGCAGGATGACAGGGGTGTGGGGCGAAAAAGAGAGGAGCCAGAGGCGGAGGAACGAAGAGAGGTCCAGAAGACCACGATACACCGTAGATATATATCCGCGTGTAGGCCCTATAGCCACTTTTATAACTAATCCGTTACCACGATCGAACGCTTCGAACTTTCCCGTCGTCTCTCTTCCCGTTAGGTATACTCGATTCTCGTAGGAAACTCGATTCTGGAATCGATTTCGAATTAAAGTAATTGGAATGGCGTATCCGAAGAATTCTACGAAATCGACCGAACAAAGTTCTTTTTTATTAACTACCGATTAATGTCTCGCGTCTAAAAACATCCATGGCTGTTCGTGGTTCCCTCGAGCGTAAACTTATCGTGCAATTTAAACTGTGCTGGCTGACGGGTGAATAATAGAGACACGAGTTATATGGTATTAGCCTTTATTAGGGGAGACGCTCTTGTAGCCCGCGTGGCTGGCCTGTATGACTTCTCTTACTACTCTTACAGAACCGACCATTCGTTCGCTCAAGCGAACCTTCGGAAACTAATTCCCAGGAAACGCACTGTTCCGACTCTCTTGTCTACGCGATGTTTACGCGTAGCCTAAAAAGTCGATTTTCTGGAACAATAGACCTCGGAATCGAACACCCTCACTTTCCCTGGGTCTCTCGCTCGAGGCTCGCCGTGTAGGTACACGCGCGACTAGATTCTCTTTGGTGTTTTCCGTTAATCTAGTTTACTGGGTACCGGCACTGCGTGGGTATCGGCGATATATCAGCCCGTCCTGGTAAGTGCAGGCTGCTAGAAAAGTCCCTCGGCGCGGTAAGCTTATCTTGGAAACAAGTCGTCGATACTTTGATCGCGGTTCATCGAGCCACGCGTTTCGTAGGCGAACAACCCCGACTGCGGAGCAACGGAGTTAAATAGTAAAATTACAGAGCAGCGCGCGTGAAATTGAACTTGCGTCGATAATTTGTTTACTGAGCGGTGTACGCGTGTCGCTTTCTCGTCAAAATCTGCCGGCTCCCTCGATCCCAATTCCCCCGAGAGATCGAAGGATTGTAGCCGAGGAATGGGGACAACCGATCCGAGCGAAAGATAAGAAATTACGCTTAGGATCGACGTTTCCTAATCGCTCTTTCGATCCTCGTAAGAAGGTCCAGTGATTCTTTCGACATGCTGTCATCTTGTTATTTTATTTTTGGTGAAGTCTATTGCCATCGACGACACCTTTTTACGGGCCCTTCCGTGGAAGTGGACAGTGTGTTACTTCGACAGCGTCGCTTCCCGGTTGGGCAAGGGTTAATTCGAAGTATTTGTCGCGAGTGAGGGTGCGGCAGGATACGCCGCTGGTACACGCGTGATTAATATCCGACGTTCAGCGGTACAGGTACGCGCGAGCACGTGCCATTTGTTGGTCCACGATATTAGAAAGGTTGCGAATTCGAAAGACGACGGAGAGATTCTGACATTTATCCGAACGGATACCAAACCTGAAATATAATTTATGTTTTACTGGTAATACGGTAACAAACGGAAAACCATTGCGGGATTAACGCGTACACGATCGCCTCGACTGCAGGAGTGAGTAAATCGTAGCGAACAGTGCGAACGGGAGTGTGACTGCGGAAAATAAGTAGTAGTAGCCGTGGAAAAGTCAGCCAAGACCGCGAGTAGTAGTCGAAACTTCTGACTTTGGAGCTCACGCGACTCCTGAGCGATCAACGCGTGAATGGAGAACAATTGCGTGTTCGTTTCGCCACTGAAACAGGTGTACGACGTCCCGAGGTTCTTATCGTAATGGTATCCTAACAATTACGTTTCATTCTCGGAGCGCGCCATTATGCTCGACAGACGTTACGCTTCTTTCCTCGGGAACGTGATCGTATAGGACGAATCACCCGATCGACGTAACCATTGTCCGTAAAGCGAGCTTCGTAAATCTTATCTGGCTCGGTATCGTGATTCGTCGTAAACGCGGTACCAAGGTTCGACCGGAAATCTGATCGTTTTCCGCGTAGGTAAAACGAAACGATCGCCAACGCTTTTATCCTTTATCGTTCGCGTGGAGAACGAGAAGGATCGTCGAGGAACTTCCTAACGACTGATTTCGCGAGTCGCGCCCGTGATAAATTCGTTGCGCGATCGTTCCTCACGCGAAACGGCCCTTCGCGCCCACTTGTTCTAACTTTATTTCGCTCTGCTCCCATATACGGGCCAGCGTCGGCCGTGAAACAGTAAAATTCTATCGGGTTGCAGGGCGCTACGTGGGCGTTACATGCAACAGCTTCATTGTTTCATCAAACAATAACTGTAACACGTTCGGTCCGTTTTATCTTCGAGTGTCGCGCGTACACGGACGACGTATCGGTACCGCATCGGTACCCGCTTCCGAATCGCCTTCCAAACGAAAACGCTCGGCGATATTTAAAATAAACGGCTAAACTTTAAATCCACATCGGGTTCACTTTTTGCTCTCGTGTCAATTATCTGGGAAAGAATTATTCATCGGAAATACTTTTTGATAAACTGAACATTTTATTAAATACACCTGATTAGTACAAAATTATATAACGCTGAACTTGTGATTACTTCCTAGGCGCTCCGTACGCATCAGGCATTCTCTCTATGGTGTACCTGTGCTGAGCGACGTACATTATAGGCACACCGGGAATTTTTCGTATCCTCCGTTTTAGGTCTTTGTCGTTCGTTGCCACTATGTAGCATTTATGCTGAAATATCGTAATATCGTTTAGTATACCGATTAGTATCTAAACGATTTCTTTTTCCAAAGACTATACTTACTTGAGTCACCCTATTAACGATACAATCGTCAGCGTAAGTACCTTTGTGCAAGCAGTTTAACCTTTCGAACCTGGGATCCTTTATAATCTTTAACGCTATTTTATATTTCTGACCAAGTTTCTCCATTTCACCCATGACACAATCCGTTATATATGGTATGCATTTCGCGTAAAGACATTCCATCATATTTTCTATAACATCTAATTTGTTTTTTATTGAAAAATTGATGAAATTTGTGTCTACTATGATATGGTAAGGTGGACCCAACTGAGTATTGTACTGGAAGAACAACGCGGAGGACTGTTGGGGCCTATAACGATATACGATAAAGCAACATGAAATTTTATAACGATATACTAGAAGATTCCCAACGATACTTACACTTCCCTTACTTTGAGTTGAGTTTGATCTTCTTTTTTTGCCTTTCTTGGAGCTGCACGTTTCTCAGGTTTTCTAAAAAGAGCCAATTAACATTTTCAAAAAGTCTACACTTAATGCAATTTTTTACTCATCCATAGAATAAGACAGATAGCTTAGAAGTTTACTTACATTCTCGAGTCGCTTGCGCTTATCATCTTTTTCATTTGCGCAAATTTCTGCATCACAACTTTTCGCGTCTTTTTATTTCTCCCCTGTATAATAAAAATCACTTTACATCACGTTATACAAATATTACAAACATAACCTAAAAGATAACTCATGCAATTTAAAAAATGCAATATTTTATCTCGCGACGAGACATAACGAACGATGATCTAACAATATATTTACCATTGTCTTTTCGTGTATAACGTCCTGTTACTTCTATAAACAAAAAATTGGTAGTCTCAACAAAGGCTCATCTGTCAGTGAGTAAAACATCGTAGACCACGTGGGAATTTTGTTCAGTGTTACCAACAGCATTTTTTCTAATTCTTCTTACGCCTGGAAAAACTGAAAAAATTATTGCGAATTATCTAACGTAACTATCATCTTACTCGACAATTTTTACTGCGTAAAATTACACTTTCAAACATAACACACCATGTTTCTTTGTTCAAAAATCATGTTCTATGCGCCATTTTTCTTATTGGTCAAACCATAGCAAGCCAGAGCGTCTACTTTGTGGGATCCGCCATCTTCTTCCGATTTATCGGATGGAAGAAAGTTGTTCTACGTCGTAAACGTTAGATTTTATATTTCACGAAAGTGACTGATCGAATACAAGCAGAAACTATACCAACAAGTAGCTATCGTTAATTCTTTATCGTCGCGACTAGTTTGAGAAGTGGAGAACAGAATTGGACAAGGTGTCCAGAAAGTTAATCGTTTACTAACCTACAAAAATTTGGCAATGGTAGTTGCGTGTTTCTTGTGATTGAATATTGCCCGTTTTAAAGAAAATGTCGAGAAAAGCGCATAAGTCCGCATGGGTTGGTCGTGGTGGAAGACAACCGGATGACAAACACTATTATGGTAAATTTTATATGACGTTGCATTGTGTACTTATTATGACCTACATATTCGTTGGCGATTCACGTTGACACGTTTGCTTATTCTTCCTAAAATTTCGTGTTGCACACAGGTCACGATGTTCGTGTACAGAGAAACCACGATGGCTTGTATCACGGAAGTAGGCCTAAGGTTACATTCAAGCAAACTTCTTCGAGACCATTACGAAGAAGCTTACGGATGGCATGTTTGGACGACGACGTTCAAATGGCATCAAGTTCCAATAACAATAGCGGAGATTTTATCATCAGTAGAAGGGAGTGGGGCGGTCAACGTGGAAGAGTCAGTCCACTGCCTATGAGAGCATTTAGAGGAGGAAAGATTCCTTCTAAAATTAGGCAAATTATCACTGGAGAAGCTACTTGTTATAAAATTGTTGTAAGAATATAAGAATTCGGTTTTAGCTATCAGTTGGGTTCTATGCGTATCGTAACATTCTTCTTAATTACAGATACCACAAGGGCATAAATTCGAAAAGGATTACATAATAAATAACCTTCTTAGCTATATCGCGCCAACTACTTTTATTCCAATAATGGTAAATACAAACTTCTATTGTTTTTTTGTAATTAAAATGTTAATATAACTTCTAACTTTGTGTTTGCCTACAGTATAGGATAGGTGGTAACGAATCCAGTTTCTATATAGACGATCAAAGAGTAGCATTAGATCTAAGTAGGTCTAATCACAAAATTACAACCATGTATGGGTTTAAGTTACATGTGAATGTCATGCAACCTGGATATCCATACTGTGAAATAGACAACAAACTGAAAGAAAGACTAAAACAAGCCATGGCTAAAAGATATGTAAACGAGACAAATGCATTGGATTTGTCCAAATTCCATCTAGACCCTGGTTGGTAAACTGTAAAATTTTAAATGTAACTCTTTCAGTTTCTTACAGATATTAACCAAATATAATTTTCCATTGCAGATCTCGTCGCTGACTATTTCTATACACTGTCCCGACCTTTAATGCTAAAAACAGTATTGGACATCGTGTCAGATTGCATACCGAATTTGGAGGCGCTAAATTTAGACGCAAATAAATTGCAAATGCTTACAAAGCTAAATATTTTGAGTAAAAAGTTCCCGAAATTAAAGATACTTTACATCGGTGATAATAAGGTATCTAATACTAAATAAAATAATTCGGTTTTATAAATCCCGCAATGGTTTAAGTTTCGATACATAACTCGTATCTTTCAGATAAAAGACATTTACCAGCTAGACAGTCTCAAAGAATTACAACTGGAGGAGCTGAAGCTGACAGGAAATCCCGTTTGCAACAAGTATGAATTCCGACAAAATGACTACATTAGGTAATGTATTGTTTCAATATTATCTTTCTTCTCTTAATAGAAGAATTCTCCAGATGGATAAAGACTCCTGAAGCTGCTATTACACCGATAATGTATACAGTGTTCGAATAACATGTTGAGTTTTTGAATAGAATATGGACGGTTTAACAGTACTCGCTCGTATTTGAAATAATTTATTTTTGATTTGACCTCTAGTATTCGTAAAATTTGATAGCGAAATTGATCGTTATAAAATTGTAGAACAATGTTCCCTGGAAATTCTGAATGACATGTGTATTTTCTTTGTTGTACTCTTCAATAATAAGGCAAATGTTTCTGTTATTACGATTAACTTGGAGCTTCCGGGCTTCTGGCTTTTCTTTCCTGACCATAGCGACGTGAGGAAACGATTTCCAAAACTCTTACGGCTGGTAAGTGACTACAGCGTCATCGATAACTGATACGTAAATTAATCGCGTGTAACAATTTTTCATGGCTGAAAAGGATGGTACGGATCTTCCAAAACCTATCATATTCGACGTAGCGGATGATGGAAACAAAATGCCACCCCCTCAGAGGATGTTCGTGACAAATGCAAAAATACAAGGAGTTGCTAGTCAATTTCTGCAACAATATTTTCTCATATTCGATAGTGAAAATCGTCAACCATTGTTAGATGCGTATGACGAACACGCGTGCTTTAGCATGACTATATCTTACTCTCAAAACGCAAACAAGTAAGTTTCATGTTTGTTTTAATATTTATTTTAATGCAACATCTTTCATTAATAAACTAACCATTGCAGATTGAATGGATACTACTCGGAAAACAGAAATTTGTACAGAATAAACGAATCGAACAAGAGGCAAAAGTTACTAAAACAGGGACGATTGCCTGTAGTTTCGTTTATTTCCGAAATGCCACGAACTTCTCACTATCTTAATACGTTTACAATGGATATCAGCCTAGTAACAGTAAGATCTTCATTCTTTTGACAACTGGAAGAGTTATCAAACTTCTCGATAATTTATACAATTATGTTACTTCGATGTTTTAGGATGGAATGATGTTGATTACGGTCACGGGATTGTTCAAAGAACTCGGTAAAAAAGAGCAACCTGTTCGATTCTTTAATCGAACGTTTATAATAGTACCAGAAGGAGGTGGTTACTGTATTCGAAACGAGCAACTACATCTCAATAATCCGACGGACTCGCAACTAAAGAATCTAAACACCCAATTGGAGACACAATTGTTGACGCCACCAGCGCCCTCGCAAGCACCTTCGACCAGCAACGTCGTAGCAAAGCCAGCGGTACCAGTGCAATTACCCGAAGAGGTCAAGCAACAAATGACATTGACGCTTAGCCAACAGACGAACATGAATCTCGAATGGAGTCTGAAATGTTTGGAGGAAGTGCAATGGAATTATGACAACGCGCTCTCGGCGTTTCAAGAGTTCTTCAAACTGGGACAAATACCACCGGAAGCATTTAACAAATAAAAGTACAATGTGCCGAGGAAAGTAAGATTCAACAAAGTTTCATTCTTCTTATCGTTATTTTTATTGTTGCATGTTCTACGATACACGGTGCTCTTATATCACGATCTGAACGAAGACGTGAATGAATTGGATGTCCGTGAAGGTACGTGACTTTTTTTTTCATGTGGTAAAATTAAGTCGAATCGGTGTTTGGTTACTCGAGGTTTGTCACCAGCAACGCGTGTCTCCAAAAAGCAAAAAGAAGTTTGTTAGTATATTAAGTAAGAAAGAAGCGTTTAACGTTTAGTGCACGAAACGAGCTTCCTTTTGCTTTGATCGAATGAAATAATCGAATGTTACAAAACATCGATGAGTTTCGAGAGCTTGAAATTGCTATATGCCCTTAATAAAAATAGTTTGCTCGTGACAAAAACTTTCATCGCGACTTTGTTGCGCGAAGTGCAAAAGTACAAATTGCTCTTCGTTCAGATCATGATGTAAACTCAAATCAGGTTACACGTTAGTGGTAATTTTTAAAAAATTGAAGGTTAAGTGCGTTGTTTTTTCATTTCCTTTTTTGTGTACGCCGAAAAAATTTGGCTCGTTACAGTGTGTCATTATTCGATACAATATCTTTTAATATTGGATAGGTACAAGCGTACCCATACTTCACAGTCAAACATGAAATGATTACAATACTTAAGATACAACTAATACTTAGTTACTGCCGGTTCATTTACCCCCCCCCCCCCCTCACACACACACATACACACACACACATGCATAGTGATGTTTATTATTTTACCATGATTCAAGAGTTTCGATCAACAATTATCATTGAGTAATCGTTAGAACGGTATGATTGTGTCGCGCATTTGATGAACGTAAATTCCAATTGTGATACCTCTAGCAAAATAAGCATCATTATGTACTCAGTTCAAACTAGTTTACATTAAATTTTATAAGATTAGAAGGTGATAAGAATCATATAATCGTGAGGTCGTATTTTGCTCGAATCGTATTACGCTATGATCGTAATTATTATAAATATATTGCATAGGCTGTTGAGTGTTTCAATGGGTGTGCGAAATGTTCGTCGTGTTACGAAATTCCTTTCCAGCCGTATCGATTCGGTATTCAGATAATAACGGAAAAAAATAAATTGGTTTGTATATAGATTACGAAAAGAAACAATTCAGCTGGCTTCTAATATATATATATATATACACCCGTTGGAACATTGCGTTAGCTTTCCACGTTGAGCGATTATCGCGAACTGTATACACTGAATCTACTGCTATCATTCGTCATCGTTAACATAATTTTTGTCCAAGTATGTTACATCTGCGTACGTCTAAAAATCGCGTGTACAGTGTGTGGATATAAATTATTTATCGGCGTTCGAGAATCATTTAGTAAACGCGTATTAAACAAAACGAATCATTTTTGGCCATGGGTATACCAGAAGAGAAACAGTTAGCCCTCGATCACGCAAAGCGGTACAACGCTTAAAGCGATCGGTTAGCTTGTCACAGATGTTCATTGTGACACGAAGAGCAACGGACAACGGAAACGGCTGAGCAGTCCTGACGAATTAAATCCAGGACTCTCGCCAACAACAAGAGGAACAATAATAAATAAATAAAAACAGATGTGCGCTGGAGACGAACTACACAAGTTTGTGATCTCTCTCTCTCTCTCTTTCTCTTTCTCTCTTTCTTTCTCTCCCGTCGTAGCTGGTCGCAACGCTGACCAGTATGCTACGACGAATACGATACATCTAACTCTACCCCAGACGTCGATACGAAGAACGAAACTCAACGATTAGCATCGCACAAAATGAAATTTGACGCTCGAGCTATGCGCATCAGTTACACTCCGAGTCCATGGGCTGATTTGTCGCGATGCTTGTGTCAGTTGTACAGAAGCAACAAACGCGACGTCAGACGTGTGTCTTCCAGCAAAGACACGTAATTACAACGAACGTAACTGATCTAAAATATGTGGAAAAACGGGACTGTAGAAAATGGAAGAAAGTCCTCGACGATTACGACGCAATTTATTCGATAATTGTTCGCTATTATACGCACGATAGGCATTTCGATCGGATGAAAACGAGAATGAGATTGAGATATCGAAATCGAGAGAATAGTTTATGCTCACACTCTGTACAGATTATATAGAATTCCGACGACAAAGGTATTTCTTGTCGGTACCGTTCGACTTTTTGTAGGAAACGCTCGTCGCGTTGTATTTCCAGCATATCATCGAATTATTATTTTTTTTTTTTTTTTTTTTTCGTCAAGTTACCGTGTAAACGATATCGATCGATGGAAAACAATTTTTTACTATATATATATTCCGCGTAAATAGCGTACTGTACTGTACTGTAAAACGGCCAATCGTGAATGTTTCGTATATTTTAGTTTTTTGTTGTGAGAAAAAAAAAAAATGTGAACACGTTGAGATGCGTTTTCGTGATGTTTTCCATTATTTCGTCGGTTCGAACGTTCGAGTATAATAGATATATGTAAATGCACAGACGACACATGATTAACGAGAATAAATATTTGTATACGTAAGTTTGAGTTTTTCGTAGGGATCATCGAGTGAAATGTAAATAAAAAATAGAACTTTATTAAATACGACGGAGTTTTCTTACAGACGTTGAAACTGATAGACGGCTACGTTGAAATATTTCTAAACCTTCCGTAAATATCATTTATCTTCGGATTTACTTGTAGCCGTGTCCTCCTTCGGTTCCTCCTCGGTGTTCTGTAAATAATTTCTAAGATGAATTCTCGTCTTTTAAATAACGCGATCAAATATTTACCTTGTTATTCGATAAATCTTCTTTGTTTTTCCTTTTGAAAAAGCCCATCTGATCGGAAAATAATATTAATAATATCTGAAACATCTTGCGACGAAATTACCGAAGTAAAAAAAAAAAAGAAAGAAAGAAAGAAACATTACCATGGTCAAAATCGCGACGAAAACAAGCAACAGTAAAAGACCTATCGAAACGGAAACGATAATGATCCATAGCGATAGTTTTTCCGTTTTCGAACTGTTGTAGAACATCGTCACAATTTCTATCGTAGATCTGAAATAGACTTATCGTATAAAAAAATATTTTAATGCGTGCAAATGCTTCGAAAAAAGATAAAAATTTACCGAGTTCCATTAATAGGTAGTCTCGCGCCAGGTTTTATTATTTCCACGGTGGCTTCGGTACCAAACTTTAGAACGACTTCGCTGTTGTCAGAAATATCTTAACGTATTTAAAAAAAAATAAAAAAACATACAATAAATGTTGGTTACAAGACGCAGTAAACAAATCTGCCACGCAGACAAATTACCTTTAAGTCTTTCGACGTTTAAGAAAAGCTTGACCGATAGCTTTCCAATGTCGTCTAATGTTTTTAACGCGTTCAAATCGCACACGACGATCGTGCAGTTCACGTCAGAAGTCGAGCAATTCATATATAGAACATCAGTCGTCAGACTTTCATTCGAAGTCCGCGAGACTCGAATATTCTCTGCGTCGTACAATTCGGAACTTGATTCGTCTACATCTCTTTTATATGCCGCGTGATCTGCACTCTGTTGCTCTTTTTGTACTTCGACCAATTGATTATCTACTAAAATGTTCTTTGAGAAGCACTCGAAACGTTCTCCCGATACATAAAGCTGAAAATGTACTTTTCCAAGTTGCCAGAAGCTGCAAGTTTTTAAACCGACATAATTATTTCTTACCTGAGGTTTATATATATGCACCAAAGATTCCGAACTGTTAATAACTGTTGGTATCTTAACGACAAGTCGAGCATCCTCTATAGGCGTAGCTCCAAGTTTGTACACTTGATAAGTATGTTGAAAGCTGACGTTCGAAGCGTTATTGTTTGTAGTAGACAGATGATACGTTTCTTCGTATGCTTTACTGGAAAAAAAAAAAGGGGAATTTCTCGAAAACAGATACGCTGTAGTATTCGACAAGGAGGATTGTGTAAAAAATACGGACCCATTTAGAGATAAAGAAACTTCGCTCGCTAGATTGAGCGTCTTGCGTAAATTCACTGTTCCTTGATTTGTACTACGAGTTTTAATCGTTACGTTGAAATATAATTCATGGCCGTGCAACGAGCCGTTAATTAAATGCTTCATATCCAAGTCGAGCGTGATATTTTTCTGTAACAATACGTGCATTAGTACTTAGATGTCAATGAAACAAAAAGTCGCAGCAAAGTACCTCTTCTCCTTTCCAAAGAGGGTTTCCTGCTTCGCAAAATACCATTAGATTCTCTTTAGACGTGTCTTCTTGGCAAGAGGATAAAATTGAATGTAATATTACTCCCTCGGGAAACGCGAACTCGAGCGTGGTGAGATACGAGGGTTCTCCGTGATTCTTTACATTGACTTCTAAGCTTACATCGGTTGAACCGATGATCCACACGTCGTTGTCGCTATATAAAATTTGTTGTGATCAACGAAACGAAAAGGATTGCAAAAAGTTCTCCAATTCTTACCGCACGCCATGAAATCTCGCAGTGGCGGACACGTTGGAGTTGCAGACTGTATCTGGTCCGCAACCGATGTTGAAAGGCAGTAAAATTTGAGTAACGTTCAACTTGTTATCGCTTCTTTCTACTGCGCAAAATTTGCAGAAACTACCGGATGATGCATTACTGTACACGAAATGGTGCCTTGCGAAAATAGTAATCGGCTCGATAAAGTCTCGTACACTTTTCTGTAAAGCGTATCGGGTCGAATCGGTATACCTAAGTAAAAAATTGATGCAACTATCGATACAAGGGTCAATCGTTACCGAAATGTTGACTCGTGTTTCTAAACAGACGACCGATGTTAAGTTACAGGATGTCAACTCTAGAAATGTCTCCTTGGTCCGCTGGAACTGTTCGTCTACGGTGACTGTGATTTTACATTTTGTAACTGCAGGTGAATTCGATTGTATTATATTTCAAATAAATACCACTGACATCGCGTAAACATTTGTACTAGTTACCTAGGGCGCTTTGCATATTGTACCCATCGTACCGTGGACATATTCGAATTACGAATTGCTTGGCGTCCCTTTCCAAAACGTTTGGTATAACGCGAATTGAAAGCTCCGTTTTTATTACTGGCTTACTGCGAAGTATTACAGCGTAGCCCGATTTATACGCGCCTACTGGAATGTCTAAATACCTGAAACGATAATGTGATTATGATGACTTGTACGTTCATCGCATTAAATGGACTCCACCAACCCGTTTCCATCGATGTCGATCGGCTTGGATGTCGAAAACCCAAATCTCTCTATAGGTAAACCGTTTAATCGAAATAGACTCGTTCCTTGAATCCGTACTGACGCTTGCAATTTGTTGTATTTCAGGTCGGGACCACCGTTGTATATATAAATCACTCCAGATTCTTCCCAAGGTGCGCCCACGATGATATCTGCCGAGTGTTTAAACAAACGTAACGGATCCGCGAGACCAGAAGCACGATTAACAATTACCATCGAATCCATCGGAATCTAGATCACCGCTAGCTATCGCGTATCCAAAGCGTCCATCTTTTGCGGCTCCTTGTAAGACTATAGCCGCTTCAAATTGTCCCTTTTTCAAAAGCATGGAACACGTTAACGTTAACAACTCGATCATTTACGTTGTCTAAAGCATTTCTTACCTTTAAAGTGCCGAGATATACGCAAACTTTGCCGTTGTCTTGCCCCCAATAGGGTGCTCCAACCAGAAGATCGTCCAAGCCATCGTTGTTTAAATCTCCCACGGCCAAGCTTGCTCCAAAGTACTCACCCGTATCGGTACCGTGTAGCTTCGCGACAATTGATGAATTCATTGCTGGATTAAGTATTGCTACCTGAAAAAGACATTTCATCACTTTCAAGATTTCAATATTCATCTAATTTTAATTACCTGGCCCACGTATTGCCAACCCGGGGCGCCACTGACATAAAGGACTTGATTTCTGTCGAAGAAGCAACCAGATTCAACGCTATGACCTAGAGGACAGTATTGCACGATGCTTTGATTTATCGGAAGAAAGGAAATCCGTCGACGTAATGGACTCACCGAACTGGGACAACTCGTCGTTTAATGGCAACTCTATGCTGATTCTTTTCTTTGCGCGCACTATGTCGACAGTGCCGCAAAGCTCGTGCATGGGATTCCCAATGATTCGACTTACTTCATTCTCTCCCTTGTCTTCGTTCGGCTATATTTCATTGCAAATTAGTTGTGTAACATCGAAGCGTGTATTCTCACAGAGTGTAACTTGCATACCTTCGTCGAGGCGTAATGAATGGAAAAACCACGCATCGGATTGTACCAGAATTTTGAGTTGAAATCTAAGCGTTTTAAAAAAGAAAAATATTAGTTCCTGCAAGGAAGTCCTAAAGAAGGTAAATCCGCGACTTGGCAAACTAATTAGGAGCAGATGCTATTCTCTCTCTAACAAAGTATACTTTTGTTTCAGGCTACGCGAATCCTGTTAACGCTAATACTCCCGATCACGCAACTGTGAAAGTCAAGATCTTCGTTCTCCATCGACAGGCCATCCGAGGTAATATTTCCACTGTAACACATTCCCTGCATGGTGTCGGAATAGGTCTTCTCGAAAGCATTGTAAATGTGCAGGATCGTCCGCGGCGCGCATACCTGTAATTAATTATTCGCGTTCGATAACGCTAATAACTAGATACAGCGAGAACGGAAACATTGTACTACTTACCGTTAAAAATCCATTCGATCTATCCATGGCCATAGCACTCCCAAACCAACCGTGTTGTTTTTTTATATAAACGTTCATCTTTAGTTGCTCTACGTAGACTTCTTCGTTGACGATTTCTTTCGGTTTAATCTTCTCGCATCCATCAGCACCAATTTCACAGCGATACACGATACCATGTTCGGGGACCGTGATATAGTTGCTTCGCGGTGCCCCAACTATCAACCTTTCGCAATCGCAGTTATACGAAATGAAATATTATTTAAAAATGAATGTAATTAAAACGATTAATCAGTGGGAAACCATGTACGTTACCAGGATGCATTTTTGCTCGATTCGCGGTACAAATACACCGTGTAACCGAAGTAAGTACTGTTGGTCGAATACGCGTCTCCGTGGAAATAAATAAGTGGAAAGTCTGTGTCTATATTGTATCCGTACACCGCCGCAACGAACAATAGAAATATCTCTTTAACGTCCATTCTATCAACGTTTACTGCGGTTCTTAAACTCGGTACCTCCCGTTGTAAAGAATTTCAATATCGCAAATTTTTATTCAACGCACAGGAAGTCGTACGATAAGGCACGCGTCAGGAAATGTATCATCGCGAAATTATTTAATGATAGCTATCGCGTTATAGACATACAACAGACAAACAAATTTAACATTTTATTTATTCTCTTATATACAGATGTAAAAAGACTACATTTAAAGAATTCCATGCTCCCGCAAAAGATCTTCGAGTTCCACCAGTAAATGCAATTCTTTTCGCCGATTTCTTGAATGCAACTGCGGACACTGGAATGCAGGAAAGATGACATATTATTATCATGACTAATTAATATTAATGAGAAATTATTAATGATACTATTTCTATTGGAACATCTGCTGTATCATCTTTCTAGACTTTCTGTAATTCTTGTATAGATCATTCAGCGAATGTTTCAAAACAGAATTCGTTTTACCCCAGCTTGACTTCGCAGTTTCATAGCATTCGGAATCTCGCGAACGATCCTCTTCTTTCTATTCTCGAAAGTAGGATGCGTCATTAAAAGCGGTATTTGGTATTTCATTGCTTCCATAATGTCGGTATTCTTTTCTATTTGATCGAACATGGTTAGAACTTCTCTTACGTCTATGCAACTCTGAAAACGTAAAAAGTGGCTTCGCAATTGAAACATAAAGATCGTAAAAATGTACGAAAAGGGATCGCATACTTTTGCAGCTATTTGAAATCCAATTTTATCCGCTTCAATTTCTAAGCGTCTACGGTAAGGGTAGAAAAATAAAATGTTGTGAAGTAAACCAGATCCTAGACATATCGACAATGCTCTCCAGCTAGAAAAACACGACCAAATGAAAAACAATGGTATACTGATTACGATGTTCTTCATGATTTCATAAGAGAACGTTTCAACCTGAAAACAAATACACAATGAATCCTCGAATTGCAATCGTATTCTTCTTGGAAAATAACTATTTACCGTATGTAGGAGCATAACGTGCGACATTTCATGCGCTAACATAAATGCTAATTGGTCGTTGTTATTTACCACGTTGAAGATACCAGAAAAAACAAATACGTGACCGCTCTATAACGTTTAAGAGAGAATATTATTTTTGCTCGTGATAGCATTTCGGTAGAAAAGAAATTTACATACGGGTAGAACCATCGCATTCGCGACTGGAAAATCGATTATATGGATAGACCATTTTGTATTTTTAAATATCTCTTTATTAGCATGTGCTAAATTCTTTACTATCATGGATAGTCTCCAATACATGGGGTGGTATGTCGATACGAACTTATCTTTGTATACCGTCGATAGCTGCATGAATTTACAACTATATAAAATAGTATTTTATTACGTATCTACGATTTCTTTCATCTGAATACGCACCATCATAAAAATATAATTTCCGATTGCGACTTGGTCTGCTTCGTCAAACATTATAAAACGTAGACGTTTCTCAATTGGATCTCTCTCCAAATGCGTCAAATAGTAAATCAATAAAATCGAAGACACAACAACCAAAGAACCTGAAAGCAGAAGATCAATTACTCTTTTCATCATTTCAAACATCAGCGACTCATAAATTATCTACCAAAAAATGTATTTCTTCTTTCCCAGTACCATCTTTTATACTCCTCCTGTTTGCTTGGAGTTTTTTTCAACCACAAACGTCTCATATAATATCCGGTACAAATCGAGCCGAGTTTCAAAGATGTGCACACCATCATCATGACAAAAGGCGATATATACAGAGTCTTTGTAGTATGAAAATTCGATGTTTGAAGTTTTGAACCATGCCATTTTCGTTCAAACTTTTTGCATTGAAGACAGTATCTTTCGGGTGGGGTAATAAATGACATACGCTCCGTGGCACACATTATAGTTCTAATGGTTGCAAATTGAAGACGTTTGACGTGCAGAATCCGTACTTTATACATGTTCATATATTTCGTGTATACAATTAATTATCATACATCGGATCAATGTTTATTGTATCGACGCAACTTCCAAAATACGTGAGATAACATCGACTATAAATGTTTCGCAGTAATTTCATAAAATCCTTTACGAATGCTTCATTGTTCGATAACGGGGCAGATTTAACTATTAAACCGATTAAACGCATTTAAGATTATCAAATAAAATTTTGTTTGACGTTCTATTCGTCTTACATCATATGTTCGTGAAATAGTAATTCTGGCAGGAGCACGTGAGGAAAAGACAAAACATATGTGATGTAGCAAATGAAAAAAGGAAAATCGTCAAACGTTTTTCGCAAAGATATTAGAAAGTTTATTGATACGTATGTATATTATATCAGTTGTTGATATGTGTGAAAGCTTTCATGCATAGCGACGTATAAAATCGTACAGCCTAGTATCTACATGTTATTTACATACATTGAAGAAGATGTGGTGCAAGAAGAAGAATATTTAAGGATAGAAAGAATCGTCTTGGGAGTGATGATTTTTATTGGTTATAAAATCATT
Source organism: Hylaeus anthracinus (assembly GCF_026225885.1). Classification (NCBI taxonomy): domain Eukaryota; kingdom Metazoa; phylum Arthropoda; class Insecta; order Hymenoptera; family Colletidae; genus Hylaeus; species Hylaeus anthracinus. The sequence continues at coordinate 3,592,619 of NW_026534348.1, read as the reverse complement.
TCGATTGTGATTTATTTACAAATTTACGTCCATGAAATGTGACTACCTGACTACCTTTCGTCTTTTGTGTTTCATGGACACGCGAATGGTATCGCCATCTCGCGGTCAAAAAAACGAATTAATTTTAGAACCACGATCCCAAGTTTGTAGTGAAAGTAGTTCTCACTACTGCCACTAGACGGCGAATTTGTTTAGTATCAGTGGCGCCATCGATGGAAAAACGCCCAAGTTTATAATGAAGCTAGTTTCAATTATTTCTATAAGATGGCGCCACCGATATTTTGTTAGCAATCAATCTTTATTTTTTATAAACTAATAACAATCCTCTGCTCTATAACGCTACAATATATCATTTCAATGTATTATTTAAACCTTCATCTTAATATTTGTTTATTTATTAAATTTTGCGCCATCTCGCAGTAACAGTGGGAACTATTTTCACTACAAACTTGGGTATTTTCCCACCGATGACGCCATTCTACTAAATCCCGCTCACAGAGTTAGCTCACGGGTTAGCGAGCAATAACCTTTCTGAATTCACCCAAAGAAAGGTACTGTTATAGGTGGCAGTCATGTATAGCATCCTCGAATTGGCCAGTTGTCGGCTTTCTATACCAATTCAAAAAATTTGTGACAGTAAAGTGTGTTGTCGACGCCCAGTTACTCGTGAGTGTTTCGGTTAAATTTCATATTTTACATTCCTCGATGCAATACGCCTTTTACCGCGTTAAGTGGTGACAAATGCGATTGGATATATCTGGCCCTATATTCGGACGATATCGCTTCAGAGGAAAAATCGATATATTTGACGAAATATCTAAAATGGCGATCTGAAAAAACAATTATTTCATAGCAGACCTATGTGTGTAATCGACCTGGCTACCATTGAAATTTTTCAAACTGGTTTTTCGTTTCTTATGCGAAACGATCGTTTTTTTGTGAACATTGGGGAAACGCAAAGAGGTTCTCGATTAACGCTTAGCATTTATGTCTCTTTACTTGGGGAGCACACGACAAAATGTTACGGGACGTAATTGGACGTGACTGAATGTAATGAGACGTAACAAGACTTGACGGAACTCGGTAAGACTAGACAAGACTAAACGCGATGGAACGGAACGAGACGAAATTTCACGTGTCGCTGACAAGTAACCTCGTGTAAGAAAGCTTCCCGCGTATCGCATTAAGGACCGCTTGTTGTAACGTACTACTCATTTCTTTGCGCAGGAAGATTAAAAGCTGAACAAGAACAATGCAGACAATTAAGTGCGTTGTGGTAGGCGATGGTGCAGTAGGTAAAACTTGTCTGTTGATATCGTATACCACCAATAAATTTCCATCCGAATATGTCCCAACAGTATTCGACAATTACGCAGTAACTGTTATGATTGGCGGGGAACCATATACATTAGGATTATTTGATACAGCTGGTAATTGTCGTTTCAATCAAATTTATTTAGTCAAAAGTGTAATAAAATTATATCGCTCTGTTTACATCCATGTGCTTCTTTGCAGGTCAGGAGGATTACGATCGTTTACGACCTTTAAGTTATCCTCAAACCGACGTGTTTCTGGTTTGCTTCTCTGTCGTATCGCCCTCGTCATTTGAAAATGTTAAAGAGAAGGTACGTCTCTAGAATTTGACTCTCGACCCATCTTCTTACAGCAAAATGTAAAATTAGAAATCTTTTATCAGTGGGTTCCAGAAATAACTCATCACTGTCAAAAGACTCCGTTTTTATTGGTCGGTACTCAGATAGATTTGCGAGATGACGCCGCGACTATAGAGAAACTTGCAAAAAATAAACAAAAACCTATATCGGCGGAACAAGGAGAAAAGCTCGCCAAAGAGCTAAAAGCTGTAAAATATGTCGAGTGCAGTGCTCTTACACAGGTATCGTGTTTATATTATCGAACGTTTTCCGATCAACCGATTCGTTACCGTTTTTTCCGCATTTTAGAAAGGCTTGAAAAATGTGTTCGACGAAGCGATCCTAGCCGCTTTAGAGCCTCCCGAGCCAGTCAGAAGAAGACGGTGTATCGTCTTGTAGAGCACAACCGACATCCTTTCTAAAACCTATTAGCGCTATTCAGCCGAAGACTGTGAGTTCCATTGTACGGTGCATGCAAGAACATTTTCGACGATCGGTAACCCCGATATCCGAGTAATCGGTACGATTCATCTTTCGTTTTTAACGCATTCGATCCGTGCTCGACATAAACGAAAAATTCACACAAAAAGATGAAAACAGACATTTTATACGTAACGGAGACGCATATAAATGTATACGAATATGCGTCTCCCTTTGCCAAACCTTTCGTTGAAGAAATATAAATCAACGATCGGTTTCGAACGAACGGCAGCGAGCATCGATACTTTTGACGATCGCACGAAAGAAATGGCATAATCACCGAGACCTACGAACATCCATAAGAGTTTCGTAACTAAATATTTGCAAAACATTCAACTATTTAATGTATAAGACGTTTTTATTGATAAATTGGTAGTGTGAATTTTTTAATAAATCAGTTTTAAAAAATGATTCGTACCTATGAATACATTTTTTACGATTTCTACGTACGTTTAACTTTGTACTTTCGCGAGAACACGACGCGACGGTAATGTCGCATACTAACTTTAATCCTTTTCGTACGTAGGTTTCCCGAATAAGAACATGTGTTTTTGCGGATACTTGTAAAAAAAAAATCAACACGATGGTGTGGTTAAAGCTTTATTTACATTCGCTTTTTTTCACGGTGATATCGTTGAATAATTACGTAAACTATAGTACATGTAAAACTTGTTCTTAAATTTGGCCGTTTATTACCATGAATGTTTGGTACCTAACTTTGGATTGAAATTGATCGCATTCGAATATCGTTGTACGATATCGAATGTTACCTTACCTTCTACTCTAACACGTTGATACTTCACTTTTATATTTAAGTCGCTACAGTACCGATTGCGATACACTGTCGTTACACATGTATCTGGATAATGCACACGCCCAAATCGACTCGTCGTTCACTCGTCTAATACTCTTTTTCGTGAAACGAACGTGTACTCTACGCTTTCGCTTCTCGCGAAAGACGAAGCGGCATACGCGACTCGCGTACACTATCCGTACGTTTCAAATATAGAGAGGGCAAACTAATATCAACTACTTCGCACGAGAAATGATCGTGTCTCGCATTTAGTCTCGCATTTGAACACTTGTATTGTTTTCGTAATACAAAAAATACGGAATACTGTTTAACTGTGTCACCTATCGTTCCAATTGTCTCTTCGTTTCTTTTATCGCCTTTTTCGTTGTACTGCCGTTTACAACGATAGGTTCCTCGAACATTAGTCTTTCTCTCGTAAGCATAAGACGGAAAAAAGAGGAGCGATTAGAGGAAACGGAAGAGGCGACGGCAGGATGTCATTGCGCAAACGTAAATCACGAAAATTCAAGAAAATACGGGCCCCCCATTTTTTTTTCTTTTTTCTTTTCTTTTTTTACCGACCCTTTAACGAAACAATCGAAAATAATTTGCTTCGTACGAAACGTTGCGATAATCGAAATAAAATGTCTCTGGTTCGCGATACATTGCACCTCTTCTTTTTCGCCATGATATTCCTAATTACTGTATCAATTCCACCGCAATTATGTAATTCAACTTGAATTGTAAATAATCGTCGTCAGCTATACTTACACGCATACATAAACGTCTTGAACGTACTTTGGTTTATACTTGTGGTTATTAGCATACGTATTCTTACCGTGACTAGAATCGATGACAACGGCACGTTGTCGGTGTGACACGCGACGAAACAGTTTGCTTTGCGGCGTAACGCGGGCCCTGAGTTTACAATTTTGTACATCGCACGCGATTCCGTTTAATTTTAAGATGCGCGCAATGGGCGTTTCGTCACGAATATCGTAATTCCTCGCTTTAAGACGAAGAATAAAACACAGATTCAATTTCATCCGTTCAACCTGAAGACTCTGTCTTATTCTCAGACAGGATAACAATGCAGTTCGTTCACATCTTGCTGAAAGAAAATCAAATCGCGCGTTTGTATCAGATTCTTGCGCCTTGCAACCGGGAAAAAAAGCTCAGTCTTAAAAGCGAGGAGCTACCATATCGCGCAACTGATCGTCTTTTTACTATCGCCGTTATCGCGAGAGTCTGTGTCGTCTAACACAATCAGTTCAGGGGTTACGAAAGGTGGGTCCGTAGTGGCAGACATAAGACAAAATTATAATACAGTTAATCGTACCATTGTACAGGGTGATTCAGCAGATATTACAATCTCGATTTACGTTTCAGATAGAGCTGAACGCAGATTAACAATTCCACGTCAATTCGAGCGGAATCGATGTCTGCCAAGTACAGACCCTTCCCTTGTTAAAGATCTTCCCCCGCTTCGCCTCCGTACATACAGGAATGCCGGCTGATATCTCATTATGTATTCGTCGCGTCCCATCAAACACAATACCGCACGTAGAGGGGAACAAAGTCACGCGAGGGTCTGCGCAGACGTGGATAGGAAGTTTAGCGTGGAATTGTGTTTACCCGAGCGGAATGAACGGCCATGCTTCGATAGACGAACACGTGTGCGCCGTAGACGTAAACACCCGCTTCGGGGAATACTTTGGTACACGAAACGTACGAGAACGCGTTATCGCGTCTCGCGTATTTAAACGTTCATCGCGTAATATACCGAATTCGGGGCGTGAGGTGGCAAGGACACCGCGGCGGGATTGCGCGCGTAAGGATTAGTCGCGAGTAGAATTCCTGGCTGCGGGACGTCGTGAGAGGAAGCGCTGGCTGCTCCTTCAGGAACGCCACGCTCGATGACCGCGTAGGGCCCGAGAACTTGTTGCTGCAGCTTCGACGGCGAGCAAGGGATCTGCAACGAGGACGACGACGAACAGGAGGACGAAGACGAAGAGGAGAAGGAACAAGTGGAGGAAGATGAGGAGGAGGAAGAGGACGAGGACAAGGTCGCGGCGGAGGTGCAAGGCGTGGAAACGGATTGAACAGTTCCACGCGTAGATTCGGAAACATGATTTGGAAGCGCGTGCGGGGACGTCTGCTGAGGCGCGACCGTGACGGTGGGCAGGGAGGAGAAAGACGAAGACATGGGCGACGCGTACGATGACGAGGTTGGCAACGACGGGGAGTAGGTGGTGGCGCACGAGGCGATCGAGGTAGAGGAGGAAGAAGACAGAAACGTTTGAGCCGATTGCAATTCGGACGAAGGTGTGACGACGGTGCGTCCAAGATGCACCTGGTAAAATCTGTAAGAGTTCTCTGCGGTCGGTGGCCCGCTGCCAGCGTACGTTGCGCATCTCGAGGGTGCGATCACGGTGTAAGAGGACGACGACGAGGGTGGAGCCGCGGCGATCGTCGACGGCAACCGATAGAACGTGGGTTGATGGTGGTGTCGATGATGTTGGTGCTGATGATGGTGGACTTGTAACGAGTGACCTGCGGTTTGGGGCACGGGCGAGAAGGCTACGTCCGAGATTCGAATGTCTTCAGGTTGTTGATGATGGTGGAGATGAAGATGCAAGGTTTGTTGAGCTGGTTGTAACGCTATGGGATTGGGGGGCGATATCGCGGCGAGGCGCGAGTCGAAGGGGGGAGAGGTGCCCAGGGGCACCGAGTGACCGATCGAACCGGTAGGAACAGGCGAGGCGAGATTGCTTTGCGTCAGATTCGAAATCGGCGACAACGAACGGTTCCCCAGGTGATAGTATCTCAGTTGTTGTTGCTGTTGCGACGTAGGCAGTGGTTGCGGCTGCGTTTGCGGCCGATGATCGTTCTTATTCGAGCACGAGTACGGGTAACGTTCGATGTGACTCGCGTAGCTGGGGGATGGATGCGACGGCAGAATGCGCTGGATATTCTGATAAGTCGGATCGGAGAGACTGTTGCACGGGACGAAGTACATGGTACGATAACACTTGCCGTTACTGGGTAACGGAGCGTTAACGGCGGGCATCGCGTTGCAGCGATAATTGGAGAGCGTCGTCACGACGGCCTCTCTGCGTCGGGTGTTCGCTGGAAGAGCAGTCGTCCCGTAGTCTCTGCCGGCACCGTCGATATCTTCGGCGCCAGCTGCGACGCCGCGCTGGCCACGCGCGTTACCACCGTTCAGCTGCTCTTGGAAATATTGCTGACCGTTTCTTTGCTCTTGATAAAAGCGGTACGTGCCGTCGTTCGCCGGTATTTGCACATGCTGTCGCGAGAACGTCTCGTCCGTGCACGGCACGTGCTCCAACGAGCTTTGAGTGGCGACGTTTGTGTTCTCCACGATGGTCTGATAAATATCGTCGATCTGCTTCTGCATGGTGTTTATTCTGTTGATCGTGTTCGCGTCTCGTTCGTTGGGAACCAGGCTACCGACGATGGAATGCGAGACGGAGTCGTCGATCGTTTCGTCGTACATCATACTGACGCAATTATTTTCTTGGTAGGTCGGCAACGGAGATTGGAAGTTTGATCCAGGCGCAGCAGTCTCGTCGTTTTCCAGAACCATTCGATGAAACGTTTCGTCGGAAGCGCTATTGGAGAGTCGCTGTTTGATACCTGTTACCGATGGTCTGCGATTGAATCCGTAATCGTTCAGCTCGTCGTCCTCGTCGTCGTTGTCGTCGTTGCCACCGTTTCGATCGTCTTTGTTCGCTCTATTGTTATCGTATCGGTGGACAGCGTTGCATTGTACTTCGCCGCGGTTCTTATTCTCATTGTTCACGCGATTGCTATTGACGTCGTCGCGATGAGCGACACCGAATTGCTGCCTACCGTCGTCGCCGTCGCTTTTCCCGTCGACGACTCTGTCCAGTCTGTTATCTGCAACGTAGCTACTTGTATTATTCATCTTTGGCAAGTAGTGATCGTCTACCTCGTTGTAACGACGCTTTATTCGCTCGGTTCTGAACTTGTCCTGTTCGACGAACGCCAGCAACTCGTCAGACATGTTGTCACCTATGTCTGGTCTATTGACGACCATCGGCGTACCTTTGGTAACATCAGGCGCGCCTACGTAGCTTTGATCTTCGTCGCGCAACGCTGCCTCTATATCCTCCAAACTGTAAGGCGACATCGCGTTGTAATTCGCGGCTGAATCGCGATTCTCGCCAGCCATCATCCTCGAATCGTGACGATAGTAGTCTTCCTGAGTATCCGTACTATTTACAGTCACGCAGGACAACGGAGCCAAGCTCGCCAAGAACTGTCTACGCGCGTCCGAGTTGTTCGCTTTTACTACAGAGTTTCTCGATTGTTGGCACTCTTTGACGTTATTGCTCTTCCCATTGTTCCCCAGACCGAGGTCTGGCATGTTGGAACTTTTCTTGTGCACGAACAGATCCGTCAGCTTTCTATAGGTCGATTGATTGTGCGAGTGATCCGCGCCACCACCGCCCAAAGAGTTTTGCTTGTGATAATTCGAGGCCGCGATCGTCGTGGTTACCGCGAACGACGTTGCTGCTGTCGGTGGTATCGCGGTCGTTCCAGACGGTACACCGTATCCCGTAGCCGTAGGTGTCGCCGACGTCGGAGTCTCGGCGACTTGGACGGTTTGGGGAACGGATTTCGCAGCTACTTCCTGTTCCGACGTCGAGGCACGCGATAAATCGCTGTCGACGCTGGCGATCGCCACCGAATCGGTAACGTCCGTAGAATTGGAACACGCGTCACCCTCCTCCTGATCCACGCAGGTCAGCTGACGTATTCTTTCCTCCAAAGACAAGTTCTTCAAGGGTGGATTCTTTTTCCTGGAGGTCGAGCGATACTTATCCAGGAGACTCCTGCGTAACGTGTTTCTCTCGATCGTTCTTCTGAACAGATTCGAGTCTTCGTCGAAGGAATCGGCGCTTTGGCTCTCCGACATCTTCGATCTCTTCACGGTGTCGAATAAACGCAGACTCTCGGTGGACACGTGGTGGCTCGGGCACTGTTGCGAATCGTCGATGGAGTTCGTCGAAGAGATCATCTTGCCAGGCGGCGCTGGAGGCGGCGAAACGAATTTTGGATTCGGGAACAGTTGTCTAACGGCGGAATTTGGTTTCAGGCTGTTGCTGGCCAGGGAAGAGTTGCCCAGCTTGAAGACAAGAGAGAGTTCCTTCGCGTCCGACGCTGTCTCGCTTTGTGCCAACCTGGTCTCGATGGAGTCCTCCTCCGCGCCACTTGCCAGCTTTCTAGATAACGTTCGCTGCGCATCGCGGTCATCCGCGGCGCAGAGACGTCGAGCTTCCTCGTTTCGCGACATACATTCCACGGAATCCGCGACGTCGTTGATCGTGCTTTGGAAAGCCGCGATCCTTTCGGAAACAGTCTTCCTGTCGCTCCTCCTTTCGTTCGACGAATCGATATCCTCCCGTCGAACGACCCGTTCCTCTTCTTCGCTGATCTCGCGAACAATACGCCGCTCCGTGACCGTCGTCATGGTTATCGTCTCCACGAGATATCGGTGGCGTGCTTCTGCAAACAAACATTTTTTCCTTGTTCAAACAAACTATAATTCTATAGTTCTTATATACATATATAGTTCTTATTTGATAGATTTGATTATTCAGATATATAGAAAAAGAGGAGATGTATACGTACCGGTGGACGTCGTTCGTTGCAACTGGTCGCTTGATTTCTTTGCCTTATCGTCGTCGATCTCCGTCACCTCCTGATCGTACGACGAGTCCCCTTCGGTCTTTGTATCTGTGAAATCGTACATATTATTTTAACGGTGTCGTCGAAGAGAATATAGTTATTTACGTATCGTAAAGGGTTTTTCCAAAGCCTTTACAACAACGATTCCCATTCTACAATCGTTGATTTCGTTTAGAACACCGCGTACGTAAACCTCACGTGCGCGTGAGAGGTATATTAAAGAGACGCAAGAAGCGTATTCCACGAGATGGTGATCAGTTTTTGCCAGGAATGCACGCATTCGTCCTTGCCGCGTACCGTGAAAGCACCGGAGTCACGCTACGTTGTACACGCTTCCGATGAGTGTAGGCGCGTAGCGTTATCGTTTTAACGTCCACGGAGACGAGACATGCCGATCGATGTTTACGGGTTACGTAGCCATCGACGTACCTGCGTGCTTCTTCGTTACGAAACGAGAATAATAACCGCGTCCGTTGTTACAGTATATCGTTCGTGCGCGAAGAGAGGAGCCCAACGTCGGTCGTCCAACTCGAAAACACGTGTCGTGGGAAAAAGTACGCGAACTCGTTCGAAAGAATCCATTATTAACCGCCGCGCGTCCCATAGAAACGGGGAGTCTATGGGAACGCGCGATAGCTCTCCCGTGTTGGCACGACTCGCGGTGGAATAGATTTTTTCCCTTGCGAAGCGCAAGTGACGGATCGCGTAGTTGACGCTTGAAATCAAATTTAACGTATTGTTATGGAAGAATATAGCGTTTATACAGGGTGTCCCGGCATTGATGGTACAACCGAGAAGGAGGTGACACGAAAAAACAAATCGAAAGTAAGGAATAGAATTTTTTCATTTGAGATTTCATTTTCGAGAAAATCGATTTTAAATATTAATCATCGATGTTTTTTGTTTAATGGAATGATATATTTTCGTTAACGTAATGTTTCGTAGATGACAAAATAACGAATTCATCCATGTACTACGATATGACCTACGAATGACCTTCAATCCAGAAAAATGGAATAAACAAAATTCAACGCGTAAGATTCATTTGCTTCATGATGGACAATTACGATTAGGTAAACGGTCTTTGTGCAACCGCACTGCTTCTCTTAAACGCTGTCGAATTTCTCCATAAATGAGAATCATATCAATTTTATCTTCTTCCGGTTAACGCGTCGTGAAACGTATAGATAGATAGATTGGAAATCTTAGAGAACATTAGAATTAGAAATCAGAGAGCAGGAACGTCTTCGGACTGATCAGCAGTTGTAAACACGAATGTGTACAAACACATAGATAAAGATACGAATGAATTCATTATTTCGTCAGCTACAACATTACGTTGACGAAAATATATCATTCCGTTTAAAAAGAACGTCGATGACTTTGAAATTTTATAAAAAAAAAAAAAAAGACCTTGAAAATTTTGTCCCTTAGACCGTTACATGTGGCCTTTCAAATAGTGTAACGTTATCCTAAGAAGTGTTTTTGTACAACGAAATGTAACGGAGATATTTAGGTGTTCTGTTTCCTTCGGACTCGCTCTGTATATAAACTAAATTAAATGAAATGAAATTATCGATATCTGCCGATAGTGGTGCTCGTGCGTAATTGCTGGAGAAGTAAAAAATAATCGTAGGAAGAAACGCAACGATCAACGAGTGACAATTGTGTGGGAACGAACGTTCCAACGTGCTGCATGAACGGTTGGCAAACAGCGCGACTCACCCGCTGTTCGTTGACCGCGAAAGTAGCCTAACTAATAGATACTTGGCTACGTCGAAGAGCTTACCGTTGGAGTAAACATCTTTGTACCCCTCTGGCGGGCTGAGAGTTTCGTGTTGATGTTCCTGGCGCGGTAGCGGCGAGGATGTTTGATCCAAAGTTGCGGGTAGCCGCGGTGGTGGCGGTGGCGGTGGCGGCGGTGGAGGTGGTGGCGGTGGCGGCGGCGGTGACGAATGTAGCGACGTCGTTGTAGAATGTACAGACGTGCTCGTTTCCCGCGAGTTAGGTTCGATCGTTCGCTTTCGATTTCCATTCTCTCCGTCGGCTCTCTCGCGTCTCTTTTTCGCCCTCGTCTCCGCTTTCGCCAATCTCTCTTCGTTCTCCGCTTCCAATCGACGCTCGTTCGCCTCTACCCTTCGTTCCTCTTCCTCGGCATCCTCCTCCTCCTCCTCCTCCTCCTCTTCCTCCACCTCCTCGTCTTCGTCGTCGTCCACCTCTACCTCGTATTCGTCCTCCTCGTCCTCCACGTGCAACTCCACGCAATCGAAACGCTCGCTGCCGCAACCCTGCTCCCTCACCGTGTTCCCGTGCATAATCTCCTCGTCTCTCTCCGCATCGTGGTATCGACCATTATCCGAAACGCCGAACCGTAGGTTGAACTCCGCTCTGCACTCTTTGCAATTCCCCAGTTGCATCAGTTCGTGCTCCTGGCAGCAACAGTCGCAGTCCTCTTCGTAATCCGTGCAGCATTCCTCTTTTATCAATATTATGTAATCAGCCGCGAAGAACTCGTTTAGTTTCTCGTTGATCACCACTCGATTCTTCTGCGACCTGGCCTTAGATTGGCCGGGCTTTTTCAACAGGGACTTGAGAATCTTCGCAGGCTGCTCCGCCGGAAGTTTGCTTCCGTGCTCCTTCATTATCGGGGCTTCTTCGCTCTATCCTTTTCTCGCTGCTGGTGTTTCTCCCCTTCCGACTCCTTTCTCCCCTGGCGTTAGCCGTTTATTCCGTCCTTCTCCTCCTGTCGTTACCGTACCGTCTCGTCGGACGGTCCGCTCGTGCCGAGCGATTTCATTTTCAATGGAAAAAGAAAAGAAAAGAAAAGAAAAAGAAAGAAACCAACAAGCCACCGGCGAGGTGCACGCGCGCCGTCAATCGATTACCTCCGATCGATCGGACGATCGCGTTAAGTGATCGTGTCCTGTAACTGGCACACCATATTTCGCGACGTTCCCTCGAAACTCTACGCGCGTAAAACTCGCATACTCGACGGTGAATCTATCTATCGCGAGAATTAACATCGACGGAAACTATCGGTGCATTCGAGACGGAAAGATCGATACGCTCCTTTCGACGTAGACGGCGAAAAGGGAAACTTCGGATAACCCATCTCGCGCGAATCGATACGTATCCTTTTAGCGGCCGTTATCCGTCAGGAACGTCAATAATCGCACGAATAAAAAAAAAGTCGACGTTGCGACGCGTCGATCCCGCTGGGAAGAAGCAATCAAATGTTGCACGCACAGGTAGCATTCACGGGTTTTTTCACACCGAGAACATCGTTAAGAAACGAGGATCGAAGAGATATCGTCGACGCTATCACTGTCACCAACACCGGTACCGACGTTCTTTACCGTCGTCGACCGTACCACCGTCGCCACCGCCGCCGTTCTCCTCGCGTATCGTTAACGTTCCGCCGTTGCTTTCGTCACGGCCATTGTTTTCTTTTTCTAAAGAGTCACAAAACAGTTCGTTCCCGGTGCGCAAGCGAATGCTCGTTTCTAGTAACACTCTCTACCGTTTATCGATCTCGGACGGCGAACGTGGGCGCACTTCTAAATGACACGACGCGCCGTCATGGTTCTCGCCGTGATACGTACTTTCACCGTAAATACGCACGTATGTTCCTACGCTCGCCGACATATGTACAACTCTTGACACTCGTGAATGTTAATCGAACGTTGTCACTGTTGCGTATAAGCGACAGGAAAGCGAAACGGTAGGTTTCGCGTTCGATGGTCGAATCCAAAAGCGGAAACGATGTACGACCACGACGGGGTTGGCAGTGATGAAACGTGAAATTTGACGTGTACGTACGGGTTCGGTGGTCAGCAGACCGGCAACGATCGTGCCATTCGGGGCGCGTAAACTGCGACCACTGCGACTACCGCTGCGATGCAATAGTACCGAGTCCGTGTATGCACGGCTTTCAATTCGAAACGAACATCGAACGAACTAGCTGTCATCGGACCGTTTCAGCCTCGAGAGGACTCCATCGTACAACCGTGCACCGAAATTCAACGAAACGTTCTCCATTTACCGTCAGTCGAGTATTTATCGATATAGGAAGGGAACTACATACCTTACCCAGTTATCTACGTGTGGCGCCACGGACAGGATTCCTCCTTTACCGACCGCGACTGTCAGCTTAAAAAAGAAGCGTGTCGCCGACAAAAGAAGAAGGTACAGGAAGTTCACTCTTTGTATTTCCTGTAGACGGATCGCGTGCGTTACGCGTCTATTGTGTATAACAAAACGATATTTTATTATTGTGTATTTTATTATTGTGTATAATACACAATAGGCGCGTAACGCACGCGATCCGCCTACAGGAAATACAAGGAGTGAACTTCCTGAAACCCTCTTCTTTTTTAAACTGACAGTCGCGGTCGATAAAAGAGGAATTCTGTCCGTGGCGCCACATACGTTTAACCCTTTGCGCCATCTCGTTGCAAAATGCTCAAACAAGTATCGCGTATATTTATAAAGATATTTCTGTCGGTATATTACCCTCCGCGTTATAATCGTCTTCATAATTTGTTTATTATTTGGATTACAGAATGCATAGTATTGTATAAATGTTTAGTGTTAAAGTCAAACATCCGCTCTAAACAATTAAATAACTAACAAATTAGGAAAGCAATTATAACGTAGAGTGTAATATACCTACAGAAATATCTCTATAAATGTAACGCGATACCTGTTTGCGCATTTTGCTACGAGATGGCGCCAAGTGTAAAGGGTTAATATGTATATACACACACAAATCCATACATCCGGTTTCCCCATTTAAATAAACAACATAATATATGTATAAAAAGAAATTTATTTAAACTCTTTCAACGTGTTCTTATACATCGACAACATTCTATTTACAATCTTAAATACATTTGACACCCTTAAAGTTTGCCGTTATACATTTGAAAGTATCGCTGGAGGCTGGAAGATAGCGAGAATTGGTTTTTGCTATAAAGAGGATTGCAAGAAATGAAATCAAATTGCTTAATATAACTTCATGTTACGCGAAGTAAAAATATTTTGGTGTTATTTTTATTTCATTCTTTGCTTAGAATAGAAATCGGACTCCCACTTGTTTCTGTATAGCACGTACAAATGCATTGCAGCTCTTGCATCTTCTACTGAACTATGTTCTCCAATTTGTATCTCTCTACCCAGCAATTCGAGTGCAAGTTTCTTTAAGCTTGGTGTATTTCCTTTGGATAACTGTCGAAAAATTTTGAACCTCGAAGTGTCTCGTAAATGTTTCCTCGGATGAGAGAGATACAATACATCCAAATCATGCTTCAATGCATGACCAACTAAAATACGTCCCCTTAATATCTCTGCTACTTCTTTCTGAACTATGTCGAATTGTTCTCCAGTTTGGAGATTTTGTGGACGGATACCGCTGACTTCAGTTCTATAATCCTGTACTGGTTCCCTCGGTTTGACGTACTTGTCGTAAACACAGAAACCATGTCGATTCACGATAGACACTCTAGCTATCATACTTTCGGTACCGTCACCTATACCAACCATTTCACAGTCCATTGCCACCTGTCGCGTCAACTTCTGTTTACTTTCATCGTTAATTTCTTCCTCGCCAATCAGTGGTATGGAACTAGAGTTCGCAGTAAGCATATGATGTTTTCTTCTGGATTTCTGCTGATGTGAAACTGATTTCCTTTTAATATTTTCTGGACTAATGATATCCTGTTCTAACGATGGCGAATTAAAAACTAGATTCTTAAAAATCTCCCAATTACAACCTGAGGCATTTCTTTCAGTGTGTGGAACGACGTGATTGTAATTCTTTTTATCCTTTTCGTCCATGGTCCTGTTCGTAGCAAATTTTTTAGAGCGACGTTCTTTTTCCATCGCCTTAGGTTTTCTAAAAGTTACAACAAAAAAAGATTATTCGTTACAAAAATAATACGAAAAATACTTTGGATGTTACCTATCCTAACCTCTTCATTTAACACGTGTACGTATACAAACACGTATCTTTCAACTATTCGTGTAATTTTTATCCAATAGTTATTAAATATAAACTATCTACTTTCGAACGTACACAAAAGTCCACCCAGGTTAATTGAAATTATTAATGTAATTTGTTAGATAATGTGTCAATACAACATGGCGGCGCAAATTCAAAACAGACGGTTGTACGATTCAAAAACGGGATGCTATTGTTTGTCTTTCTCGAATGTACACGTGAATCTATAGTCGCAACTAATAATCGAAACTCCTTTTTCTTTCATTTACAATAATATTCAAAGGCATTGAGAATGGGCAAAAATGCTTCGAAGAGAAATTAAAGTATGAAACGTTCGACATTATTTTTTTTATATTTATCAAGTGGGGGTTATGTTCCTTCCAATAAAACTGTACCGATAAATCGTTGAACCTAGCGTCTCTTTCGTACGAAATATCAATGCTGCAAATGTTCTCACCTTATGAATAATCCTATAACAACAAAACACGCGGTGAAAATTAAAGTAGCTAATGCCAGCATGCTGGAGTAAATGGAAAATTATTCCAGAGTTTACATCTGCCAGGTTTGTGTGTACCTGTAAATCGTTTTTCTCAAAGACTGCGTAGTTTGACGGTTATTTATTACGGAATATGAACTGTGTTTGCCGTGTTTGTGTGTGAATTTACAGAAGCTAAAAGAGTCATGAACGATGATAGTAATAACACGATTAAGGATTCTTTTCCAGAACCGCGAAATAAGTTCTGGTTGGTGAGTATTTATGTACTGTCGAGAATATTTGAAATTGACACTTACAAATTTATACAGTTATTTTAACGAAATTATTTCTTAGCGTTCTTCGAATTTATCCGTTGAATTTATTACGATAACTCTTTATTTTAAATGATAGAGAATACCAGCAGCTACATTATTCTGTAATATGTTTAATTAGCGATCGAGGAAGCGTCCGAAAAGTGATGCTATCAGTATTAGCTCAATGGATATATCCATTGAATCGGAGTTGGGAAAAAAGAAGAAACGAAGGAGAATCACAGAAGTGGCCAATAGTATTTTCTCCTCTTCTGGTATAGGCAATAGACAAGGGAATACTCTTCATAGGTCTTTTACAATTCAACCAAGTGCAGATTTATCATTTGTGGATAACGAACTGGATACAGGAACATTAAGAAGAAGGTACAAAGAGAACATTCCGAAGTATACTTTTAGAGCCTTTATTTTCATTGAACTTAATATTTGTTTTCCTAGGCACCAAGAAAATAATGAAAGTACTAGCAACTTTGTGCTTAAAAGTTGGGTACTCGATGTAGCAAAGATGGGTACCAAAGACAGATTGAATAATGTTTTAAGTCGGAAAGAAGTTAAAAGACAAGAAGCAATTTATGAATTATATTGCGGAGAAAATGTACTCATAAGTGATCTGTGTATACTCAAAAATTATTATTACGAACCATTGATACCTACTGGTATTTTTAATTCAGATGAGTTACTTACAGTTTTCGGTAGTATAACTCATCTTATTGAAATACACACTAAACTGAGAGATGAACTGATGGATTTAAGAGATCAATATGGATTTACAGATAAAGTTGGTCCTACAATACTAAATTGGGTTAGTTACTATCAAATTTTAATAATTAAAATTGAATACATCTATTGGTTTTACAGACGTTACTTTCGTAATTCTTGTAGATTCCAATGTTAACAAAACCATATTTGGAAAGGTGTAGAACGCAAATATGGGCGAAACGTATATTAGATGAAAAAAGATTGACGAATAAACGTTTTCAATCTTTCTTAAAAAAACGCTTGGAATCTCCTCATTCTGTTGACTTGTGGACATATATAGACGTGGCCAGATCACGTATTGTTAAATATCCTTTATTAGTTAAAGAAATACTCAGGCATACTCCAGCCACGCATACAGATCAAACATCTTTAAAAGAAGCGTACGATATGCTGTCCAAATTACTTAACGATATAGACAAAACTATGGGGGCCGCGGAATGTCAATTAGCTAAATCAAAAATAAATATAAAGTCAGACTATGATTCTACCAATTGCATTGAAAATGCAACAGAATTGATTACCGAAGGACAGCTTAAAGATATACGAGGAGTGGTAAGAGGAATTCCTAAATAATTTTTCACTTTATTTTTTTAATTAAATTTATGATTGTACATTATTTTAGAAATTTCAGTGCTTCCTTTTCAACACTGGTTTTGCCATAACTCGAAGATCTAGATCTATGAGTAAAAAGTACAACCTATGTTTTCCCGTTATACGCAAAGAACAAATTTTTATAAGTACCGAGGACAAATCTGTTACATCTTGTGGGTTTAAAATTGGCGATCATTTTTTAATAACCGAAGATGAGCATGGAAAGAGACATTGGATCGATTCGTTTAACAAAGTTCGTCAGAATAAAATTGATTCATTAGAAAATATTATTGGCGATAATGAAAAAGAAAATCAGCAGGTTTTGACACCAGCAAAAGTAAAACAGTCTGCTGGATCATCTTTAAATAAGATGAACGAAAATAATTTTTCTATGACATTAAAGAAAAGTTTTTTAAGACAGAAACGTAACAGTATTAATTACGTTTGATATCCGGAACTTAATGTTCCATTTTAAATAATTTTCTACGCCCGTATATGTATTATATTCTATTAAAAAATGTCTGCAATGTATTCGTGAATTTATATATAGCATTTCGAACAAGTATAATTTTACATTAATGTATGTACTTATGTATGTAATATTTAAATGTTTCCAAGATGAACACTTGCTCATTAAAGCTTGTGGCTATTGGAAAGAATGTATCATGTACAAATATGTTCAATATTAATTGTAAGATAAAAAAAATCCTATCATATGCAATTATATCTAATACAATGTGTACATTTATATTATTATATTTCGAAAGGAAATTATTTTTTTAAAAATATCTTAAGATATGACACAGAAATAAGAACTGACAATTTTTATTCAACACGGTTTTATTCTTATAATTCTTGTAATAAAATAACAGTCCACTTATTTTACATTAATCTAAAATACTTATGGTTTCGCAGGTTTCATCGAATTTCCATCTGGATAACGTTTTTTAAAAGCCTTTATGAGTTGAGGATCAATCAAATGAACACCATCTACTTGATTACCTAATGTTATCCAATTAGGTTGAACATTATGTGGTCGACCAAATAATTCGATCTTTCTTGTCCCCGGGCTCATACGTTCGATAATTCCATAAATTTCGTCTGGCTTGTGACTAGTGGCGCGAACTTCGGCTACAATAACGTCGCTATCCAATCCCCGATTAATTCTTGGATTTCCTTTCATACCAACCAGACAATGTTCTTTACCATGATTCAGCCAATGACCCGTCCGACCAGTTCTTATAATTCTTTGTAACTGATTGGTTTTTACCCATATAATTTCGTCTACTCTCTCGTAACCCCATAACTGTAAGCATTCCCTGCCAAGCTCCATCGCTCTCCCTGTTACCCATAAAAATAAAAGACCTTCATCTTGAAGAGCCGGTATCCCTAATTGTCTCATTTCATCGTCCGACATGGTACCATACGGTAATTCCATGTGAATGTCCCATGGAGGATCTGCCATTATAACAGCAAATTTACCCAGTACAGTCATATCAAGATACCGTAAGTCACACTGTATCCATTGCGGTGGATGAAGAGTCAATGCGCTACCTAACGATCCACCGCTGGTAGGACAAGTAGCGTTGCTACCATTTTTACTATCTAATATTAAAGCTTTAGCCACCGTGACATTACTCGCGTTATCCGAGTCATTTGATTCCTTCTGTTGAATTGTTGGTCCATCTACTTCATAATGAACATACTTGCATGTATCCATATGAAAGCAAGTGTTGAGAAAACTACAGTCGCCTAAAGATTCATCTGTGTGACTTTGAATAATCTTTTTGAAATGAAGTTTCTTGCATTTCTCTGCAAATCCAGGTCCGCCATTTAATTTAACACAATCCACTCTTGTACCATGAGGACAAAATTCCATGACCTGAGCTCCTCCTTGAGACCGAAATCGTTCAGCCAATGATTTTTCTTTAGACGTTTGTTTAGACAACAAGTCTAGAATTTGCTCTCCAACCTTCTTATTTTCTTTTTCCCTAATTGTTGGCATTGAAATAAGTGACATTATATCCTCTGTGTTTTTTTTATCCAATTTGAGTTGCTTTTCTGCAGGTGCATAATCATTTAGTTCGGATGCAGATGTTTCTGCACTTTCTGGATTTTCTGTATCATCCGATTGAGACTGATACGAGGATTGTGATTCTATCACTGATAACACAGTATATCCAAAAATACCATTCTCTGTAACTTCTTTGATTCTGCAAAGGTATTTAGTCATTTCATTGAATATAGAATAAAAGCATACAATAAAGTGGAGACTTACTAACTTAACAATATCTTGTGCTGCAAACTTCTCTAAAATTTTATGAATATCAGTGGAAGATACATCTGCATTCAAATTTTTTCGAAGTTGATCTATTAATTCTGCAGATGTAATAGGTAAATTGGGTAATGATTCATGAAGAATGCACAGAATGTCCCTTTCATATTCGCTGTGGTCAGATCTGTGTGTATGCCCAGTTGCATCTACATCAAATCAGTTTAGCACTATTTTGTAAATACAAGTTTAAAATATGATAAATATCCGAAAAGCTTACTTACCGCCAGTAACAGATGAATCGCTCGTCAAGGTGGATGATACTGGTGTTGTAGAAGTAAGAGTAAATAATTCATGTCTCTCACGTTTTCTTTTCTGTAATTTTTCCCGTAGACTGTTTCTCTTTATTTTAATAGCTTGAATTTCCTCGAAAGCGTCTGACATGACTTATCGAAGAAAAATGTGCGAATACAAATATAAATGAGTGTATGAAAATTATATGCGTTCGATACTTAAAATTCGTAAAAGCGTAAACCCAAAAGTTCCATTTACGCTTGACATTACGAAAAAATTAAGATGTTTTATACCTGGTCACACCGATCGAAGTAGTTTAAACTATTTAGAAATACATACGTTTCCGTCAAAACAGTAACATACATAAGTCATTAACAACTCGATAATGACATACATACACATACCTAACCTTAATTCATCTAGCTTTAACTGAAGAGGTACAAACACATGGCGTGCATTCAGCGATTCAGCGGACACAAGAGTTATCGGTGATAAAACGCCCAAGTTTGTAGTGAAAATAGTTGCCACTATTTCTGCTAGATGGTGCGTGGTCTATTATCAGTGGCGCCATAGTTGGTAGGATGCCTAAATTCATAGTGAAAATAGTTCTTATTGTTTCTGTAGGATAGATTTACAGCGGGAAATGTGAATAGGACTTCATGGGACACATTCCCCATTAATTTCCCTTCATTTCTTGGCACATTTCCCTATAATTTCCCTTCATCACTTGGAACATTTCCCATTAACTTACCCCTATTTTCTTTCATTCGGTAACCATGCTAGCCGGTTTGTCGGTTCGTTAGCTATCTCGTAGGCGCAGGGGTGCCCCCAGTATGCGGCAACCTATACTGGTCGGTTTGTCGGTTCGGTTGCCATCTCGTAGGCGCAGGGGTGCCCTCACTACGCGGCAACCTCTTAGCATGATTGACAGTTCAGTTGTCATTGCACAACGCTATGTTGGATATTTAGGTATGAGAAACCGGCGAATGGGAGATGCGCGTTTAGCCATAGACTGTAGACTCTATACAGATGTCTAGCAGTCTCATGAATTCGCAATAGCAACGTAATGTGGCGGACAGGCTTCACTCCGAGTTCAGCTATGCCCGGTCTCTGTATTCCTATGTCCGTGACATTTACTAACACTTACTGTCGTAGTTAATTTATTACGCCACGAGCAGCCACGAGGAATTGTGAGGGATACTTGCGTAAAGAAGTATAAAGGGTGTAGAGCGATGCGGTTATTATGTTTAAATATTTTTATTACTATTGTTAGCGAATGTCAGTAAGGATTCCTAATTAAAAGTGAAATGTCGACCACAAAGGAATTCTTTCTTTCTGTTACTCAACGTATCTTTAGTAATTGGACCGCATTAAAAGTAAGTACACTATATTCCTTTGAAAAATTTACTTGAAAATATGTCTCAATTTCCATATCGTGCCCTACATTTTATTGAATTTTATTTTAGATGGCAGTGGAACATGGAATGGGATTAAAAGAAAGAGCGGTAGACTTGTGTCCGTATATGACGGAGGTTATGTACATGAATGGTTCGTTATTTCATTTCGATGAATTTCTATTGCAGTTATTTTATAATTACCATTTCTAATTCTTCAGAGAGTCTGAATAGCAACGAAGTTGCTAATGAACTGGAAGACTACTTGGATGAACATTTTAATACAGAACTGGAAGATGACAGTGCAGTGCAAGTTGCAGAGGAATTGCTGAGATTCTATCGGTATTGCTGTGAAAATAACGAGAGTATAGCAGTGGCAGAGTTTGAGAAGTTGCCACCATTGCAATCGTGGCTTACAGCAAATGAACCTCAGAGAAGAATCCAAAATTTATCCATTGTGGAGAATGATACTTCCAGTGGAGAAGAAGAGACGTCACAGGATACCGAGGTTGTAAGCCAGTGGACAGAAGTGAAATCTAGGCGGAAAAGATAACTAGGACTAGATATTTGAAATGACTTCTTTTATTTTTTTTTTTATAAATGAACATATAAACAACTGTTTTACAGTACAAGTGCATTATTTTTGCGAATGTAGTTTATATGCTAGGACTTTGTAACCAAAATACTTATCTAAGCAGTCTTTTAGATACAGCCAAATTTTATTTGGCAGTTTCAGTTTCTGTATCTAAAAGAAGGAAAGGAAAGAAATTGTTAAAATATGTAAAATCGTATTAATAAAACATTTTTTTGGATATTATTCTATTTTTGTTTGACCGTATTACCTTTTTTATTTTGAGATAAGGAAACAGTACAATATCCATTTTGTTCCCTTACAATATTCTCTTTTTTTGTCTTACTTAATCTCTCTTCAGGACCTAAAATGCTTAAAATTACGGGTAGGAATAACAATCCATGGAAGAGACCAAACATTACCACACACGTGAATAACTGAAACAATAAG
This sequence comes from Hylaeus anthracinus, assembly GCF_026225885.1. NCBI lineage: Eukaryota > Metazoa > Arthropoda > Insecta > Hymenoptera > Colletidae > Hylaeus > Hylaeus anthracinus. The sequence goes on along the minus strand of NW_026534348.1, from coordinate 3,570,825 downwards.
GATTGGTATGCATTTTAAAAATTAATAGATAGCGCATAAAATTTTCTATGAGTACCTTAAAGAATGTACTAAATATGTAAGCTTCGCTGGACCCTAGCAAAACAAATGCTAGAAAGGTACTTAAACCTCCGTTAAACACAGCTGGACCGATAATAGAAAGTGTTGCGATCGCACGTTCTATAAGAATCGTTTGCGGTTAATGAATGTCATAATCTATGTTTGCATGTTTATAGTGTTAATAAATGATATCGAATCTTACCTTTTTTACTACCGTTTGTACGAGTAAATTCTAGCCCGACGTGAGCGGCATAATCGACCGCTAGCCCCGCGCACAATAAAATCATAATGCTCGAAGACATTTCAATGGTCAAATTTAGAAAGTACATAGTACCTAACAAGTCAACGAGCGTGAAGAAGACGCAACAAAGGACCCAGAATGTAGCGCGAAGGTTTCTAAGAAATATTATTATTACTACTCCGATAGTCACTATTTCTAGGCATAAGTTTCTGATCAATTCTTCTCCGATCACCTGCGTAAGAATTTACATTTAACAATACAGAAGGGAACTGTATTAATATATAACGTTAGTCTGTTGTACCTTGTTCGCTGTCCACGAAACGTAGTCTGGCGAAAATATGGCGATATAGTCGTGGCCCTGGGTAAAGTTCATACTTCGAACAATCTCTCTAACGGACTCCATAGCTTGTACTTGTTCCGACACCGTGTTGATAAGAACGTGCTGTATTGGAATCTGAGATGTCTAAGGGAACAACAAACAAAGAAGTATGTTTTAGGAAGCTTACATTAAAGATGGAAAAATAAAGTATCAGCGATAGACTTCCGTAAGTACCGTTATGTTGTACTCTCCAGCCGGTAGCTTGTTGAAATTAATGTCCTTGATGTACGCCTGGCCTTCTTTCGTTAACAGTAAATACTCCGTAAGGATGTTATAGTATTCTTCGCTGCTTTCGATGTCGTCTGAGATGAAAGGGTTGTTACCAATTCGTTTCTAGAGAGCTACCGATTATAAATTTATGCTTACGTTTGCCAGTAGCGTTCAGCCATTTCTCGTAGGCGATGAACCACGGTTCGAGGGTGCCGTTATTAACGAACTGATTGCTTTTAAGAGCTTCCACTAATCTGAAAAGGGAGTCGCGATCCTCGTAATAGTCTACGCCGGTCATGTAAATCGCTGCTCGTTTTCCGTACTTTGGGAAGTACTCCTTCAATTTATTGTTGTACTGGATCGGATAGGAGTCGTGATTCAAGTAACGAAGAGGATCGAAATTTTGCTCCAGCTGGAAAATTGCCCAGGCGTTGACGCAGAGTAGCCCACCTGTGATCAATAGTATAACCGTTCTCACGGAGGTTTTCACGACCCACGGACCAATGTAATTTTCGAAGATGATCCGCTGAGTGTTCCTCTGACTGCATTCGTTTGGCTTCCAGTTCAGTTTAGGGCGGCAGCAGCAGCCATCTTTTCTGGCCTCGAGTCTCATCTCGTCGTATACAAGACAGCTCATGAAGAACGTGATCTCGTATATGTAGAGGAAGAGAATACCTAACGTAGCGAACGCGTAGAAGGATCTAAGACAGGGCATCACCGTTGTAATACCGAAGGCAAACGCGATCACGTTCGTGAAAGAAGTTACCGTAACGGACATGCCTGAAACAGAGGTACAGTCGCAAATTGATCGTTGTAAGCGAACGAATTACGAGGCCCTGAGTTGGAGTGGCCTGGTTTAAGCAACGGGTCTACTTAGAAAGAGCATTCGTACCCGCTTGTTGAATCGCTTTGGCGATGCGAACGGGAAGCTCCAGAGCCTGATCGCTTTCCGACAAGTTCTCGATGCTCTGCATGATCACGAACATATTATCCACGCCTATGCCGAGCAAAAGAAACGGGAGAATGGAATGTATCGGTCCGTAAGTGTATCCCAAGTAGTAGCATAACCCGAAAGACGACACGATCGCCTGGCCAACCACGGACACTCCCAAAATCGACAGATAGATTCGTTGCTCCAGCGCGTTGCATTTGCCGATCATCGCCATCACGTAAACAGCGATCAGCGATATTCCGCAGCACAGTACCGTCAAGTTGCTGTTGAGTATCTGCTGTAGAGTGTCTATGTAACTTCGGGAGGCGATCGCGTAGATTTCCATTCCAGGCGGTAACGTGATGTTTGGACGGAGAACACGATTCACGAACTCCAACTCCCATTCAGGCGAGTTGGGGTTCGATTTCTTCAGCATCCACAGCAAGATCGTCGCTTTCGCGCCTTTCACGCGACCCTGCTTGTCGTACGTGAGGCCTGAGAGCAGGGGACCTATGTCCAGCAGTACGTTGTCGTTGATTCTAAAATAAATGGAGGATGAAACGATATGCTCGTTACGAAAGATATCATACGTATCGTTAAATACTTGTGTTTGAGAGCTCTGTTCACATCAGCGAGCGCCTCTTTCTTCGTCAAATTACGAACGTCCTTCGACAAGCTGGTCTCCCAGAGTTGTATTATCGACTGGTATATGCAACCGTTTCGCATCAGCGTGTCGTTCAGCTGCGTCAATATTTCTTCGGGGACTTCGAGGTCCTTGAAGATCCCCGACGTGTCTTCCTGGTTGAACCACGTCAGATATCTGTAACGCGCACAGCCGTTACCTGTAGCCGAACCGATCGAATCGTGATTCTAAAATATTATGGGATCGTTTTACCCGGCGCACACGTCTTCCCAAGTATTGTTGTTCACCACCACGTTCTTCACCCTATGCTCGAGCTGGTGGATCTGCGACAACGAAGACACAGTTTTTGGTATCTGTTACGTGACGCGTCATTCAGTTCACAGATTCCAGCGCAACCCAAATCTCGTGAATCTTTAATGAATATCAGCTAAGGATCGTGCGTTAAAGTGGAAAAGAACCTTCGTAGATACTCGTATAATTCATGATCGCCTATGTACCGAACGCAGCACTTCGGGCTCCAGAACGTTGGGGGCGGTCACTATGATACTTTCGTATCGGAAATCGTCGCGGAAGTGCGTCGCCACCCAGGCAGCGTCCGCGCGAATCACGGAGTTGTCGGGCACGAAGCTCTCGATGTCGTCGACTTCTTCTTTCCACAGAAGCATGCCGGGGGCGCAGACGCAGTTCAAGCAGAAAGACACCAGCAGCCACAGCCAGGGTCTTTTTCCTATGCTGAGCCCGATACTGAAACAAGAAAAGAAGAAGCGTTTGTATGCAGTTGATCACAGGAAGAATCGTACAACTTTATAGTAAACGTTATAGTAAAGTTGGCTTACGGTGGGTTCAGTGCTACCCCTCAATTACATTTATTAATACTTGTGAAATGAGACAGATTATCGTTTTTTTTGCGAGACTTAAGAGTATGTTTCACATATTAATTTGAGAAATAGAAGTATAAGTGGCACGAACTTTTAGGACGACCTAATATTTAACGCGGGTGAAGCGAACCACCCTGTATATGTACCATTATTTGTATTTTTAACGCACGGTAAATATAGTTTAAAAACAAGTACAGCGTTCTTTATTCTCGCGCGTTAAAGTTTCTATATTCTTCGATGCGCGAGACGAAATTTTTCGAAGCTGAACAAACGAAAGCTGTCACCCGAGACGAAATTAATCGCCGTTTCCTGTAGTAACGCTGCGGTAAGCATGAAAAGGTCTCAACCCGTGGCAACAAGTCTGCTTTAGCGTCGAACGAGACGTGCCTATACGCGTACTGTGACCTACAACCTTAAAAGAAACGAATGAAAGAAGAAGGAATTCTGTCGATTTAATTGGGTAATACGTAGGGCAGTGATCTCTGAATGGGATAATGAGAAAACGCGTGGCGCCTGAACCGACGGTCAATTATAATTCGTGGAACGAAAGAAGTATTCTTGATTCGGTTAATTCAGAGGGCTCCGATGATCCCACCTTAAGTGGATTAACCGAGACAAGGTTCACGCTTTGAAACTGACCGACGGTAATGTTATCAACCACCGCGGGATTTATCGCGTTTCTACGCTGTTGAAGATCGAGCCACGTGAAAATCAATCGATGCAAGTTGTAATTCGAGCTATCGGTCGTCGTCGCTGTTAGCTCATCGCGTTGGAACAATCGTCGCGTGTTCTTTATCGAAATGCACAACGACTAGTCTACGAAAAAATTCAACCTGAAACTACACGAAGGTGTCGATGAAGACGCGAATTAAAACACAGTTCGATCGAGCATTTCGCTTTGTATTAGGTTGTCCCGAAAGTTTCTTTCGCGAGTTGCACTCAATTATTTTATGTGGTCGTGTTTATATAAATGGACGATCTAATTTCATAGATATTCATGTTGTAACAGTAATGGAGCAAAATGAATCGTGCACAATTCAGTAATGTAACATAAAACATCAAATATTGTGCATGTATTACTTATTAATAAAGCGAAAGAAACTTTTTGGACAACCTAATAAAACATCGCCGAGGTCTAAAGTAGTTATTTCGATTGATCTTTGGTAAAGTAATTACTGCTCGTGATTTCCAAGGAAGTTACATACGCGAAACGTACAATTCGTTTAACGATTTCCAACCTTAATCGCTGTTTTTGAGATCGATACCTTGCAGCGTATGCGCTCGCTGTAAATGCAAGGCCTCGTCATAGTTTGTACCCTGGACAATTAACGTCTCCGTATGAGATTACCATCAATGGGCGTATATTTCAATGTCAATTCATACGACGGAACCTATTATTTAACCCAGACAGCGGCGTGTTCCGGCGACAATGCTGAACGCAGCAAAAACCGAGCTGATCACCGACAGAATCGTGATATTGTGCTTAATTTGTTCACGTCCGATCCATTTTTTGTTCTCCTCTCTACGTACACCAAAGACAATTCTCGCTAAAACAAAGACGAATCGTACAGATTATAGACCCGCTCGCAGGAAATAGAAAGGAGTATCTCGTAACGTCGATTGTTCAATGAAAAGTCTTCCCAGGAGCGAGCAAACTACTTTCTAATAATCTTAAACGATCCACAGAGTCCCTGGTGAAGACAGGCATCGGAGGATAGAGAACGGTTCCATCAAAGAAAGAAGTTTAGTCGAGTTTTTGATCCAGAATCTTCAGAGGATTGGAGATCCTGGTGGTCCACTCACCAATAGAACACTCGATCCGAGTTCAGGTGCAGGTCGAGCAGTATATCCTTGAGCCGTTTCCACGTGGTCACGGTGGCGGTCGCGTTTTCTCGTTGCGTCTCCATCCTCGCCGTGCGACGCTCAGGTCGTTCCGTCGCCGAATGTCCACCGAGAGCGTTTGTGAGCACACGAGCAAGCCGGCGTGCATGTGACCAACGATGGAAGTAATCTGCCACAATTATATAACACTCGCTGCGGAGGTTCGGTTGCACGACTATGGCCGATGCCATCGGGAGGACGAGGAGAAGCGCAGTAACCCCTCCTATTGTCTTCTTCCATCGCGTCATCGTTTCCAATCCTCCGCGACTCGAATTGGAGACCTTTGATCACCAGGACCAGCCAGTGAAATCTTATCGGGTATGCAATTTTGCTTTCGTTACGCGAGTCCTTGGAGTTTCTTGCCACAGTACTAAAAAAGAAACAAAGTAAATAGTCCTATTCGACTGTACGAAGTTTGCAAACGAAGCGTTACATCAAAGCAGCATTCTTACGATTAGAGGAAATGAAAGTTTCATGGTGAATCGGTAGAATCCTCGCGGCACAGAACCGTGCTAGTGCTTATGCCAGGCGTATCTCGATGTTTACATCACCTTGGGTTACAGATCTACATACGTTACAACTTGGTAATGTCCTCGAGTCAACTCGAGAACTTCCTGCAAGACGCCAAACAATTGTATATCATCTAGCTCGAGTATATCGTATCAAAGAATGAACGAAAATTCAATCGCGAACTTAGCCAAAGGGAACACGATCGTAATTACCATAGCGAAACTCTATTTTTTCCATTTTCTTGTTTACAGCGTTTCCAGGCTGAATTACAAGTCAAGCTTTCCGGCCCATATCTGATATCGCAAACGAAGGCGAAGTTACGTTTATACGGGACGGTCGGCATAATTCGACACCGTATTACAGTCGTGCACGTTGTTCATGGAAATTGAGGAACCAAGATGGGATATCTCGAACGTGTCTCTACGAATAAAAAATTTGTCTAGTCTTCTATGAACAATTCATGCGCACTGCCGTCTGATCTACTATTTTCCTATTTTCTTTACCGCGCTGTTAATGTCGTTAGCCTAAGTAAAGCTTATAAATAACCTCGGCGAATAACGAATGATTAAATTCGTGTCGCAGGTGAAACGAATCGCTAACAATGTCATCGCTGCGAGCTACGGCTCTTTGGAAAGGCAACGCAAACAAAATGTTTAAACTACCGTTCGATTCACTCTTGTTACTCCAACGGAAATCGCGCGATGACCATCGTATCGCGGTTACGTTATGCCCGATCTATGGAAGATCGGTGTCGGAACTAAACGCGTCGACCCACATATGTACCTATCTGTTTAAATCGACGTTACTCTTCGAAGCTTGGTGGACACTTGCGATACGAACTTTTCGCGACGCGAAAAGAGAAACTTCCTGCCGCGCGGCAACGCGAAGACGAAGCCTTCTTATCGGACGACAAGGCGATGGAATGAATTACGTGTAATAATTATAATGATACCGTAGACGCGAAAGATAATATTATAGTTACTATACGTCAGTTAGGTTTCTAGTTCACACGTTCATTGTCAAACTGAAAATTGGAATTTCGCGTGGTGGGCAGAATTTTTTTATTTCTGCTCACCTTCGTTTATGCCTTAATGCAATCAATGATTTACTTATTGTCCTCGAAATAAGTTAATATATTATTTATATACTTTTATTATTATGTACATAGGATTTATGTACGCTAAATATCTATCACGCGATATCGCGTGATTGGCAATGAACGTGTTGAAAGAAATACTAGGAGCCAGAGCCGTCTTATTCTATAGACGATCGAGAATTATGAGATAGACTCAGCACGTTTTTCTATTAGCCATCGATCTAGAAGTGGAAAGGTTAATTTCCATCAGCGCGAGAGAACCTCTTGCTCCTTGTTATTCCATCTTCCACGGTGTGTAGTTATTCGTGTTGCTCGAGTGACTCATTCACGGTCGAACGACCGCGGAAAAAGTGATTTACAGGACGGAATCGAGCTAGAGATTGATTATTAAGCTTTCTCTGGTGAATGAACGCGTAAGACGTTCGCGTTGGCCCTCGTGATTTTACGAACATTTTTGGTATTCCACCTAAAAATGAAAATTGTGATTAATAAAAAGGGTCAGATTGGATTAGAATACATTGAGTGATAAACCCACGTACGGTGACTGTCTTTGAAACGGCGTGAAACACTGGCTATCTTCTTGTGCTTCTTGCATCAAGGTAATCGGGTCATAACCGATTAACAGTATCGTCGCCTCTCTTTGTCGTATCGTAAGAATTCTACGATTGCCTGGAAAGGTTCATTATACAATGAACGTATTAGCTTTACTCATAAATTACTTCCGGTGTGTTCACTTAAAATTCAAATACATTACTATTACAATAAATCTTGATCAATTTTATAATCATCATCGTTGATTATCACGTATAGCAGGCAAATTATTGGGCTGTCTGGAAAGTCCATGCCGATTTTTAGTAGGCGGTACAGGTCTGAATATATCGGAATGGCTGAAAACAAATAATATGTGTACATTCCTTAACAGGTGGAAAGATTGTGGAACAAAATGGTACATATATGATTCGATAAATATACATGAAAATTCAAATATGCCTTTGAATTTTTCTTAAAAATAGGCACGAACTTTCCGGGCAACCCAATAGAAATTGTTATCTACAGCGGAAATTGTGACTCGATGTATAAAAGCTTAGGTAGAGTGAACATTACGAATGGATCGCGTTGCTTGTTTACGTTGGTCGAATAAAATGTTGCCCATTTCCGAAGGGAACATCGCGATCCACTGCTGCTTTGGGACGATCCAGGTCTGTTTAAGGAACGATTCGAGAAGAATGTGTCGCCATCGGTCCCCCGAGACCGTCGAACGAAGAACGTTGACGTTAGCCAAGCGATTTCGTACAGGTAGCACGCCACGGAAACCGGCTCGACGATCCAGAGGAAGGGAGCAGCCAAAGCGAACGCCTTTCCCATCATCCGTGGATCTTCAGTATTCCTGGTTCCAGTCGGACCGATGGACGGTCTTCGCTTGCGTATCGTTCGTTCGCATCGTGCAAATCGGTCAACCAGCGAATGTTGAACAGCGATTAAAGCGTGGGAAGTTGAACGATCGTGGTGGTGGACACGGTGCTGCGAAAACTCGCCGAAGATCGAGCCGGAGTGAGTAAAGCTGAACTCTTCTTCGAAACTGACCTGCGATTGAAAATGGATTCGTAATTAACACGACGTGTCAAACTTGTATCGTGATTCTTAACGGCGCTAGTAAAAGTAATTTTCTTTCTCGAGTTACTGGAATTATCGCTTGTGATATTCATGCTTGGTAACTCCGCACTGCCATTCGAGCCAGTAAATTGTTTTTAAAACATTAAATACCATTCGAAGGATACCCTGTAGAGGACTCGATCGGCGATTAAGTAGGCGACGACAATTCGATTTACGGTCTAGGTCGACTTCAGTTTTTCCTCGACATTGGTCTATCATTAAACGGGGCAACGATCCACGGACGGTGTTCGGTAATTACTCCGAAGAGTCTTTGCCTCTTTTAACGCCTCGTTCCTATGAGCGATCTCAGGGAGATCGTCTCACGAATAAAGATCGCTATCCTCGAGTTGAGGTCGTATCCACGTACTTGTGAGCGGGGGTGTACAATGAAGCATGGATACAGGTAAACCGTCGTTACATTCGCGATAAAATTTCGCCTAAGTTCGGTCGATCGGCGAACGGAAGGGGTTTTTCGAATTTCGGCCGATCGTTGAATCCGTAATGGATTAACGGTTTTTTAGAAAGTCCCGACGCGGCGGTTCGACGAGCTATTCGTGAAACTTTTACCGAGAACGGATAAGTTTTCGTATCCGGAACGGGGATGGACGTTGACGAGCGTTCGAGTCACCGATCAAGATCGTCCCAACGATTAGGATTCTGGGTTGTTGGCTTTCATTTTTTGGCAAATTAGCGAAACGAGATATGTATTAATGCCGATGGTCGAGATTTCCGTGTCGCTTCTGCGGGCAAAAATTAAAAGAATGTTCCATCGGTGACCCTGAACTATCATCGAAGAGCACCGTGCACGTGGTCTGAGTTTTAAACGGAGCCACTCTCTCCGGACGACTTTTTCCTGCGTTTCGGAGCGAACGCTTCCCATACATTTCTCCTCGATGATTCGTCGTTTCGCGTTTTCCGCTCGATTATACTCGCTCTTTCTATATTAAAGTGTAACAACGGATTTCGAACGACGTCATCACGCGAGAGTGTCGGCTATATTTCTGTTAATATTTATATATTTGTACAAAATTTTATATAGGTCAAATCTACACCTAAAACACTAATACGCATTTACCTAACAAGAGGTCCACTCTCCTTCATTAGCAATTATAGCTTGGCACCGTCTCGGCATATGCTCTCTACTAATTTTACGGCGTAACTCACTGGTAACGACCTCCGTATCTTTCGAATACGATGAACAAGTGTTTTTATTTTGATGATACGCCTTCCTCTAAGTTTATACTTCATCGTGGACCGCACATTTTCTATTGGGTTTATATCAGGGGACTGCGACGGCCAAGGTACTACGGTAATAGCGTTTTCCTCTTTCCATCTAGTACAGACGCGACTTCGATGTTAGAGTTTTATAGTCATTGCCTTCTTCCAATATCCACTGGTCTTTGGCTTGATTGAACCAACGTTTCAATCATTCGTTGTGCATTCAGATTGTCCGTGAAAATGCATAAAGTCAGCTTCAAACCGTTTCGCATATATGGCACTCATTTTACAAAGCTCTGTTCTGTACAATGTCTCAAACAAAACTGATCGATGTTCGAGCAACGCGTAATAGAGGAGTCTGTATTTGTTTATATTCTTACTCTCTCGCCCTCGTTCGATGTCAGGTTTCGTAGATATTGCTGACACGCTCTTGTAAGAGACAGATTGTACGCATGGATGTTTACACATATACGAATATATCCATTCCCTCTTCGAACGTAAATCCGGCACTGCCTCCAGAATTTTCGATAAGAATTTGTAAAGCATCGCATTCTTAGATTGAAATCAGTATATTCCCAAGGGTTTCGAAAATGATCCAGAGGCTCGAGTCGTTAGATATTCCGCGAGATTACGAGAAGAAAAGGATTGCACGTCCAGGAAGCAACGTCTTCGCTGTGATGCGGTCGCCGAAGGCGTTTCCGTGTAGTGTAACTGCGTTTACCTTGACCGAAGAAAGTGTTACGCGTGTCTTTAACCTACGCCACTCGGTTCATGAATGCACGACACTATTTATTGCTCATCGAGTTCGGAGGAACTTTCTTTTATTCCTCGTAACTTCTAATGGCCCTTCGAAAGTGGTCGATATTCGGCAATTTTGATCACGTACATCCTACAATGGCTCCTTCGAGATTTTAATTAGCGCGGTACAAACCGTATGTATTTTGTGCTGCTTTAATTCTCGAGGGTTTAATTTGATTCTCCAAGGTCACCTTAATTTTCCTCCTTCGCCGATTCCCTCGCTGAAAGAAAGAGTTGCAGTGCGACCTTGGAAGGACGTAATCTCCTACGATTCCCTCTTTTCTACAAGTGTAACGATGCACCTGCGCCGTGCTGTATTATTATTTTTTTTAATGGAATTACACCTTCGTCTCACGTACTTAAATATTACTTATCGTTGGTGTCCTAACCGGTGACGATGTATGTAAGTGGAACGACGCGAGAAAATGCTACCAACCGGCTCCTCTTGCTCGAGAGTCGTTCTAATTACGAAGATAAACTGAAATTCTCAATTAGCGACGTCCATTCTCGTTTCGCGTGAAATCCCGTGTCGGATTTTTCTCAGTTGGTAGCCTTCTGTGACTTACGACGAACAAAATAAATCATTCCCAATCGTACACAAGCGGCTCCGGTGTTTGGTGTCGTTGTCTGTATCTGCGCCTGTGTCTGTGTCTGTGTCCACGCTCTTGCGTTACGGACTGTATTAATTACAAGAATATTTTTGATCAATGATTCCAGGAACATGAACGCGTCAACGGTCCTCCTGGTTCTCGCGGTAGGCGTAGCAAACGCTCAATTGAACTTTGACGGTAATCCTCTGACGGAGAACACCGAGTACACCGCCGAGGAGTCGCAGCTCTCTCGAAGAACCGCGAGGCGGGAGGAAACCGCAGCGAACGCGACGAATGGTGTCGCGGAACGTTCCCAGAATTTCCATCTGGGGTTCGAGGCCGAGACAAGTGCGTCTTGGAATGTCGAGACGAAAAGTAAACCCGTGAACGATCTGTCCATCGACGAGGAAGATGTAGAACGACATAGTTCCTTCGCCGTTAAACCAGATGCCGTTCAAACGGGTCGACACTTGACCACGAGTCCCTACGTTCACGGAACAAACTCTATCAATCCATCCGAGCTGGCGTTGAGCACGTTTCTGAACTCGAAAACGCCAGAGGAGTCCCGGCAATCGTTGGACGATTACCTCCAGATCAGAGAATCGCCACAAAGCGTTGGCGATCAAGCCACCTCGAGTACGGGCCAGCAACAGCCTGCATCCCTGACGGGCCAACAATCGTTGACCTTGTCGTCGCCGGTCAATCAACATCTGACCGCGCAGCTTATGCAACAACGAGAAATGCTGCAAACTTTCCCTGTTAATCACAGACAGCAATTCAACGAACAGGTTTACAATGCGAATACGCAAGATCCACGCTCACCTGTGCCCAACACCGTGGGTACACCGCTGGCGCAGCAGGCGTTTACGTCTTACGCGCAGCCTGGGATACAGAGCAGAAACGATCTCTTTTATCCTGCCGGATGGCATCATCGCGTGAGAAGAATACGTGGGAGACCGCTCCCCTACGCTCAGTCCAGGGGGGGATTCTACAATGGGCCTGTTCCAGGTGAGACGATGCTCGGAATGTGCCTCCCTGTTTACAAAAGGATTCTTAACCCTTAAATCCCCTAAGTTTCAATCAATTTTCTGCAGATTATTTATTAAATATCGGCTCGGTTTGCAGCACGAACTTATGAGATGACCTAATATTTGGCTGCATGTATGTTACCGTTGCGTAATGTTCTTTAGAACAAAAGTTAAAGAAAATAAACGTCAGCTATAACAATTATTTGATATCTTCTTAAATTTAATTTGGAAAATCAGGCTTCGAAGGGTTAACGAACCGTGCTCGTTAACGACGGAGTTATGAGTAGTGATTAAAAGTTGCGTCACTCGTGGAGAGGTGACTCGATTAGAATCTTGAAGCGATGCCAACTAATTAGGGGGATTCTCTTGGTACAACGTTGCGCTGAACTTCTTAAGATGATCCAAAGAGCCAATTGAATTCTGAAAGCATGATTGGATCAGCAATTTTTTAAAAGGACTATACTTATTGAAAATACTTAGTAGGTAGGAACTTGGTTAACCAATTATCGTCCAAAGTTATTGGTTATTCCAGTTTGGAAAAATCCGTGATACTCGTAACAGAACATAATAGTGTTGGGGCCCCGGGGCGCAACGTGGACCATCTATACCTTAGAGCCGCGACATCTCTGTCGTCCTAAGGATCAGTTACCTGTGCCAATAAAGCAATAACTGCTGTTTCGGTCTACGACCTCACAAGACTGTCACTGGAAGAAATCTTGTGAGGTCGTAAACCGAAACAGTAGTTATTGGTTTATTGGCCCAGGTAACTGATCCGTACGCCCTGAACGAAAAGTCTAGCTCTGTCCTTGTCTAAAAAGATGTCAGATTACTAATTGCGGTGGACTTAAGTTGTAAAGGTCGATGTCCGACCGACTTTACGACCTCACAAGATCCCTACCAGCGACAGTACTTATCGTCTCATCTTTGGTCTCCTTAACGTCCTTCCAGGTCCTTTCAAGCCGAAGGCTCCCGTGGAGGTGATCTACACGAAACCACCGGGTTTCGGTCGCGGTCCTCCGGTCCTCGGCAACCCTCCAGTGCCGTACGAGGACGCCAGCGCCTGGTTCCCTGAAGCTGACCATCCGCCACCTGCGAAAGACGTTTATTACTCCCAGCTGTATGCTCAGTCCTACGACCCGTACTACTACAACTACATAGCGAAAACGGGCAAGGTGAAGCCTCACCTGTACGGAAAGCTGGGTAAGTATCACGAAGACGAAGGCGGCGACGGGATCTGGGGAGAGCTGTACCGTGGCTTCAAGAAGCACGGCCTGAAGAACATGATGACGCCGACGTTTCTTCTGGGGATGACGCTGCCGGTGGTCACTCTGATGCTCACGGCGCTCGTGCAGAAGAGATCGTTCGCTAGATCGGACTCCGGTGAATTCTCGCGAGAGGAGACGATTCAGGAGTACCTGGAACAGCTGCAGAGAGCCATAGAGTGCTACGAGAAGAAGAGAAGGAAGAGGGACGCGAACGCGGACGAGTGCTGGAAATTTAATTAACGCTTAACTTAATAATTTATTGAATAGCAGGTCGGAGCAGGCACTTGTATCGTTCTCGGTGCAAGTCGCTACGACCTTTCAGGTAGGGGGTTGTGAATGTCGAAGTGAATCTTGGACAAAACGTTCAAGAGTTTACGGGGAGTCTTGTATATAATGCGTGTAATATAATAATAATAGTAATAACGGTACGAAGCGACTCGTCTGAGAGAGTTAACGTGACAAACGAATCGTCGCGGGTCAATTACCTACGACCCTGTTCACGTCCACGTGCTCGTGAGTGAACGGTTCCATGGAATGCGGGTTTAATTATGGACGATATCAATGCAACACGACTCGACTTTCCTTTATGCAACTTTTACTTTTGTACCCGTAGTAGATGGCGAACTGGACTGGTAGCAACGGTCCGACTTTCGTCTGTCATTTCTTCTTCAGTTAGGCGTGCATCAAAAATTGGTAATCAAGGGATACTTTCTCCGTACCAGGAGCTCTTCTCTGGAACCTCTATCGGTCCGTCAGTTTTAGAAGGGGCACAAATCTGTAGGATTTAGTGAAATAAAGCAATCGTTTCTTGCAGCATTCTCTGTTCTCATTACCCACGCTTCATTGGGTCATTCCACGCCAAATCGATCGCTTGTTTTGGTCGATGTCTCGGATTTTCTTCCAAATGAGATATACATATTGTAGTTTACGTGAAATTAGGGGCAGTTTAAGTCATTATTTTGCTCGTTTCGAAACCGTTTGAGAAATACAAGCTCAAATATTGCGACACATTTTTCACAATAATGGGCAAAAATCGCAATATTTGAAGGGTTGTATTTCTCAAACGGTTTCGAAACGAGCAAAATAATGACTTAAACTGCCCTTAATTTCACGTAAACTACAATATGTATATCTCATTTGGAAGAAAATCCGAGACATCGACCAAAACAAGCGATCGATTTGGCGTAGGATGACTCCGTTTCATTTCATTCATTTATGAGGGTCCTGACATCCCTAATAGGAATGCCAATAATTTGTTGTGTTATAGTACACCTATAGCTCGGGTACCTCGGGATCGCTAAACCCGTACTGTAGCTACAATCAAACGTACCTACAGCCCCTGAGGGAATTACCTACACCTGCCGATAAGTTTACGTGGAAATGGTTTGAGCCGGCGACTGACTTGCAACAGAACGCTGTAATGTAACTGCTCGGCACGAATTTTACGGTTCGACAGCAACGTTACATTACAAGGTCCTTTTTGGAATCACGAATGCTCGCTTCGAACTCTCGGCTGAATTCTCTCTCGATGCTTACCTACTCGGTTCAGTGAAAAGTAGACGATCAAAGAGGTTCGTGGAAAAACCGACAGACCAGTGGAGCACGGTGGAGCGCGAACCGAGCCCAAGAACGGCTCGGTTCGTCGCTCGCTAGCCCGCCAAACTAAGCGAATGCTCGCGTTACATTACAATGTTCTGTGGCAAGTCATTCGCCGGCTTTACATGACTCTTCTTTCTGGCGATGACGATCAGGCGTGGAACGATAACTAAATTTTATCGTACAGGCCATTTTTCGCGGTGCACGAGAAGAATGAGATTCTCCAGCGAACAGCGATCTTCGGCCTAGATTTCGTGCGATTAGGACGAGCGCTGAATTCCAAATTAGAAACGACATCCGCGATTCGCTGCACTACGAGGCGTGCATCATGACACAGAAATGGATAACCGGTTGAAGGTTTGATTAACAATTCGAAAACCTGTTCGGTATACCGCTACCATTATGCGCGTCGTGCAACGCGTTTATTTTTCTCTAGATCTTCGGGTGCGATTATAGAAACGGAATTCCCTTGGCGCGCTGAGGTAATTCAGGTACGCGATGTTGATCATCAATGGCGACGATAAGGTCAATCACGATAACCTGGTCATTAATGAACAGTCGTGAATTAAGCGCGATGGTTAACACCGAACGAGATGCCGGCCCTTTTTGCTCGATAGCGACAGATGGTTTCTAAGTTTCAAATAATTCCTCTATCGAAATATTGATTTAAATAGGGGATTAAAAACGAGGTCGAGTCTTGTTCATCCCGTGGAGAAACCGGTTTCCTCGGAAACAACTTGCACTCCAGACACGGGAAGGATTCCTTGTCAGATTCCCCTTTCATCGGTAATCGAGCATCTCTGATTACGCTTCGTTAATCATCGACTACTTTCTGTCACATATGTATCCGTATGGTGACAGAAAACACTTTGCGCTCTAAAGATACAAACATAGAAAAGTACAGATTAAATCACTATTCCAAATATAAATAATTGCAACTGATTATCAAACATGAAGCAACGAACCCATCGTCTCGACTTGAAATAATAAATTTATTCCTCGCGTACGCCGACGAACCGATTATAATTGAATTATTTAATCGAACGATTGACGGCTTAATTCGCGGGTCATGAGACCCAGACGTTGCGCATACGTTCCACCGTAACAAGGGGCAATTATTAGTATCAACTGAACCTCTCGTGGGCCATTAAAAACTCTAATGTAACGTCTGTTAATCGCGTATTTTTTCTTCCGCTGGCGGATTTCACGCTGGAACAGGAACGAAGAAAGCGCGATAAACCCCGTTCAACGTAAATAAACACTTTCAACCGTGCGTTCCACTACGAATCGCGTTCTACATACATCATCCGTTGTCAGTTGCAATAACATCGCAGCAACATTAACGAAAAATATATAGTGTATTTCGTTGCTTTTATGCTCTGCAAATACAACTTGTCGAGATACATTTGAAATAGGCAAGGGAAGTCGAGAAATTGGAAATACTTTCAGGATTTCAAGAACGCAATAAAAGACTCCTGGTGTCGAAGACGTGTTAAACTCGACGTCAGTTCATTTAATGAAAAAAAAAAAAAGAATACAAAAAAAAAAAGAATAAATCACAGCTCGTAAAACGATGCTCCACTTTCCTTTTAAATTTATTCCTCTTAGTCTAGTTAAAAGTTAGCGATCGATGCTTGTTTTCAGGAGCGGCGTATACAGGAAATTACTAGATTGTCCCAAAAGTTTCTTTCGTGAGTTCCATTCAATTATTTTCTGTGACGGCGTTTATATAAATAGACAATCCAATTCCTTAGACATTGATGCTGTAACAGTAATGAATCAAAATGAATCATACACAGTTCAGTAATGTAACATAAAACATAAAATATTGTGTATATATTAATTATTAATAAAACGAAAGAAACTTTTGGGACAACCCAATATTTCGTGCTCCGTTTAAGCAGACTGGGTAGAATCAGAATTTGGAAAACGAATTTGCCAAAGGAAGTAATAAAATATGAAAACGAACAACGCCTTTGTCGTGTCCTGTGGCTTTCATAGAGGACGCAGGTGAAGGGACGAAGTATCGAATGAACGAACGGTGCGATTTACTAAAATAGATTCTAATTTTGCTCCATAAAAGTCACAGGTGTTCTACGAATAAAACTCCTACAAAATAATCTCTCGTAGCTAAAAAACAAAGTAATATACATATATATATATGTGTGTGTGTGAGCGTGTATGTATATGTATATAACATTACGTATTGCTTTCAATTTTGCAACACTTTATGTATACATAAGTAACTGCGTATAATTGCCCTTTGCTATCTACGGCATCGCTAGTTTCTCAGGGGCGCTTTTCTTTACAATGTTACGCTAGTGCCGTGATTCTGATTCGAGAAACGGTTCCCTTACCAATGACGTTCAATTACGGTCGAGTAACTCTTTGACACGGTTCCCGGTAAAAGCTGCCTTTAAGGAAATTGATTTCGGAATTTGCCAACGTCGTATCGGGCTCAATTTGTCGTTCGAGGCCATCTCTACATCCTGCACCATCACGCTACATCTTATCTGTAAGCAAACGTTCGTTCGAATCGAGCTTTACTTAGAAGTTCTAAGTTAGAACGCAATGTTGGAATCGACGCAGAGCCGAATTAAGACATTGGATTTAACGAATACAGTGGTCGTTCGCCAAATGGAAGGTCTCCAGACTTTAACGCTGAAAAGTATAAATAAATGATTCGATTAAAAAAGAAACGCTATACTGTACATGCTCCCAGTACCTGTAACCCAGAAGTCTACAAAGTCTTAATCCGGCGCTGAATAAACGTAGCATTTACTGTTTGTTTTTTTTTTCTACTTTAATTACTAGAATGGAACGTCACGCTCAATAAGGAACTAGGATGCTTGAACAAATCTGTGCGTACATTTGCCGATGCGCACGAACACTCGATAACTCCGTGCCTACGAGCAGCTACGAGTCCAATGAATTTGATCGGTTAAGAGTTTGTGGCCGATGGCCAACGATCCACGACACGTTGCAGATTTTTAATATCTTCTTAATATATGATAACCACAAAGATCACGAGGGTGGCAAATCGTCGAATCACTTTTCTAGGACGCAACTTGTACCTGGAAGCCTCAAACAATGGCACTAAGTCGCTAAAGTTGGAACAAGTAATGATTTGATTATTACTCGGATAGTCAGTCTTCGTCTCGGTGGAAGTTTTGATAATTTTCTGTGTACATTTATGGCTATGGCGTGCTTAACCTTGACGCCTGGCTCTACCGAGTACAATGTGCGCGTTCAATGTTTATTATAGCTCTCGATGCATTGCGAGAACAGTTTGTAATTAAATTACTTTCTCGCGAGATTATTTCTTTCTGTCCTTCGAATTCTTTTTATATGATTATTGGCACAAAGAAAGCTTCTGCAGCCGACCTTTTCAGACTGACGAGAATCGTGTGATCGCTAGTAGCGGCGAAACTGTTCCGTGGGACTAGAGATTTAGTATACAAAGCGGCATCCAGTGGTAAATACTAAACGATGAATTTTACATAAAGCGCTAACAGAGTGCCGAGTGTATCGCTACATAATTACAGTTTACATCAACTGAATAACAAAAACACTTTTTTTCTTTTTTAAAGCTATCTCCTTCTTAGCTGATCTACGAAATGTGCATGAATTAGGTTTCTGTACAATTAGGACGTTTTATGAAAAGAATCGGTATCTATCACATCGCGGATACAAGTTACGGTTACCATTGAAATGTAATGAAATCATTTATGCGCATATTTCGAATGAGTTGTTCAAATTCAATAATATAATTAGCTATAACGCAGGAAAAATCGAATTGAATATTATCTATACACACATATATGTATATACACATATAGACATAAATATGTATATGCCTATATGTTTGTGTGTGTGTGTGTTCACATATGTACACATCATCTCTGAATATTTTTCTAAATACAATGATCATAATATAAATTATAGAAACTTCAAATATATATAAAAATCTGAATATATGAAAGACCATTTTCATTTTATATTATGTCTCCGGTGTATGTGATTCCTGCACTGTTCGGAGTATCATCGATTCGCTTATGTTTAATTAATTGGTGCGACGCGCGACGTTATAATGGACATAACTTCGTTTAGTAAAAGAGCTGATAAAAGTGTCAAAAATGATTTAAAACGAAGCGAAATAAATAGCGTGCCTGTGTAAATTGTTTCTTTTCGATTAAGAAAAATTAGCGCAATACTTGTATCAGCGAACATCTAATTTCCTATCATTTTTTTGTTTTTGTTTCTTAATCGATATTAGAATGTGAACACTCCAAGGCTAAAAGTACATTCTGTGTATATCGGTTCAGTCGAATTTTTCTTCCTTAAACGCGAGATTGATAGCTTCGCCGACGTCTTTTACCACGAATGCAGGCTTGCATAGACCATCTTCGATTGGCAAGAAATCTCTAGGACAGTGTTCCGCTATAAAATCCGAATCTCGTCGATGGACTCCAGTTTCGACTAAAATACTGATACAAGCTTTCGCGCTAGGCGGCTCTATATCTCTGCCAAGCAATTTCTGCAGTTTTTGAGGCTTCAATGCTTCGTCTTTTGAGCAATACGACAAATACTTGTCATACAAATTTGCACCAAAAATGTCTGTGTTGATGTTATCCCTGAAAAATATACAGAAATGTTAGCGTTCGTTTTACTTTCTTTGCTGCATTTAAAACTTCGTTTTTTATTATGTTCGTAAGATTAATTACCCGATAGCGTATATCGTATCGACGTTATGATCTATTCCAATACTTTTAGCATGCTCACGGAGCACATGATTCGCGTGATAGTATGTGATTTGACTAGGTTTTCCGATTAAAGCGGTATACGTCAAGTCTTTTCCTGTAATTTTCTTATATAGAGCTTCTAGACAGACTAAGAAAGCACCGTGGCCGTATCTAGGGATCGGTGCTTCCGACACCCATAGTAAATCCATATTACATGCCAAGACTGGAATGTGAGGATAAGGAATATCGTTGGACAAACCAGCTGGCACCCCGTTAGTCATCAGTAAATCTACCATCAATTGCAACGGTGTTTCCCAAGAAATTGGTTCGCTAAATAGTACGATACCCTCGATCTTCGGAAAATTCGGATCTATCGGTCCGCATTGCGGATTTCGCTTTTTCATATTTACATAGTCCAGGGATGGGTAGTTTTTTACTAAATCTTCTATAACTACAGTTTTCTGGAAACCCAGTTCCTGAGCAATTTCTCTAATCGGACCTTGCCCGGATATCAGCACTTGTTTATTGGTAAATTGTTGGAACAATCTCAATGGTGAATGAGCCATCACAACCTGAGATTCCTTTATTTCGAATCCTATCCATTTGGACAAATCTGCAGCCTTCTGACTGCGTAAAGCATTTCCACTGTTGGTAACAAACACAGTTGGTACTCGAAATTTGCCATCTTTTCCTTGAAGGCGTTTGAAAGACTCAGGTACCGGTGGCAATACTTTCTTGCCACGCACTATTACTCCATCAATGTCAAAGAGCAAACCAAATTTTGGCTTGGAGCTTAGATGCTGAAAATAATGAAATTGTTAGTGTATAACTCGGAAAATTGAATTAACAATCAATTTTATTTTGTCATTAAAATATTTTCAAATATTTATTATTACAAGTATGTATATATGTTAAAAGTTTGTTTATCAGTTTTTGGAGTTATGCAGTTACTTCATATTTTTGGAGCACGACATTGAAACAGCCACAGGGACCTTGAAGCAGGATATAAAAATATCATTGCTATGTTGACTATGCTATGCGGTATATTTTTATACCAGCACTTGAACAAATATCACATAAACTTTGCATCATTCGTCTTCTTCAATTTCGTAATTAATTTTGCGTTAGAAAAAAATGTGTAAAATACATGTTCGATATTTCGAAGAAAAAATTTACGCGCCAAATTGATCGATGATTCATTAACAAATGACTGACTGCCATTTCGAATCTTGAATGAATTCTCTCTTGGAGGAAAACTCGTCGATCTACGACGAGAAAGTTGGCAAAAAATTGTATTTTTTAGTAACACGGAATGACAATGGAGATCTAAAAATATCTAACGATTAGATACGAATATTAATCCCTTTAATTCCTATAAATTTGTTGACAAGCCCGTACCAATTCGACGAAAGTAGGTCAACTGATTAGTGTCATAAACAAAAGAAGACATGCATGACGGGTCCACCTTAAAGTCCATAAACCAGAATCGAGCATAACAATGATGGCACATAATATAACTCACTCTGACACTCGCGAACCTTGCGATGTCCGGTCGTAATAATATCTTCATAATTGCCATTATGGCAGTTACAGGAGCGTACGAGGATTCAGTAACTTTATCTTAAAAATATACCCTACGTTCAAAGGCTACTTCTCACTGATTGATTATGCATAATGTTACGCTTTGAGGTTATAGTGACCTACAGATCGCACAGTACACTCGATCGTATTTTTCCCACGTGCCGTAAGAGGACACAGTATACGTCATATGATATCACTACATGCATTGCTGTCGCATATCGTACGTGCTATATCTAAACAAATTGCTTTTGTTTGGACTTGAAGGCCTTTTAACAGCCAGTACCGTAACTATACACGAAACCCAAGACCCCAAGAGAAACGACCAACCGTCTACGTGCGAATAAATTCGCATTTGAACGATGTTCGACTGGAATTAATTCGACTTTGTCCTTCAGCTACCAACTGTAAGGTTGGCAGTGTTTAAATGTATTTTTCACATTAGGTTTATCTAACGCGGATAAATGCCGCGCGAGGGAAAAGTAATCAAACGTTCGTCTTTGAACTTAAAAATTTAAAGCACATCGAGGGGTACTGATAAACGTCGAGTGCACTCAGAAATGCCATGCTCATTGAGCCGCTCATTGAGCGAATTTTAGTATCAGTGGCGCCATCGGTGGGGAAACGCCCAAGTTTGTAGCGAAAATAATAGCCACTGTTACTGCTAGATGGCGCTTCGTCTAGAACCAGTCGGTACTTAATGCCGCATTAAATAAATATTGAGATAAATGTTTAAACTATATATTGAAATATTATATTGTAGTGTTATGAAGCAAATAGTATTAATTTATGAAAATTAAGTAATAATTGTTTAAAGTATATCGGTGGCGTTATCTTATAGAAATAGTTGAAACTAGCTTCGCTACAAACTTGGCCATTTTCCCACCGATGGCGCCACTACGACTAAAATAATTCGTCATCTAGCGTCAAGAATAGAAACTAATCGCAAAGCAGACACTGCAGCTGGACTTTTCGTTGAGGATTTGTTTTACAACGAATAAGTTTGTTTCGATTATTCGTGAAGCTAAGATGTTTATCAAACCGTTTAAAGTTAAATCAAATAATCAACTGAAAGGAACGGAAAGGTTGGTACGATCTAGTCTCGCGTAAAACGTCATGGAAAATATTGTTTTACATGTCAGATTATCCTCTTCGCGGCTTTTCCAAATGTGTATTCAAAGCGCGAATTAATATTCGAGATTATTCGTTAAACGAACGAAGAGTACACGAATGTATCTTGTATTCTTTTGTTGGTGTTCATTAGGAAGAAATTATGCCAAGAAATTTTAGCGGCGTACCCAATGCTAACAGACGAAGAAACGCAACAGTTAGTTCCCAAAAAGGAGGCAATAAGTGTCATGAAAATCATAACTTATGGAGGGCAGTTGGGCAAAGTGTACTGTGCTGCAAAAATACCTGTGTTTTTCCAACTTGACTCTTTGCATTCTGCGTTATTGCCAACCATATATACCTTATGGCATCATCCAAACTTGTTAAGAGTTTTCACAACACGTCTTCCAGTTGTATCCAAATTAGCAAGTGGTGCTGATTTGATGTTGCCTGGAGTAGTTGTCAAAGAACCTGTTACATTATATTCCTTTGGCAAATTACCAAAAGGTACTCCTGTTTCGATAGATACAGAAGATAATAAGGTATGCATTCGTTGTTTATGTAATTTGGTATACAAAGATGTAAGTATATCCTTTTCTTTAAATAGGCAGCTGTTGCTGTTGGTCTCACTGCACGTTCTAGCGAAGATATGTATATGTCTGGAGGTCATGGGAAATGTGTAGAAATTTTACATGTAATAGGCGATATGCTTTGTCAACTGGGAAAACCACCTGTCAGACCAAATTTAGGACCATTAGATATGGAATCGAATAATGATAAATTAGAAAGTACAGAGCAAGTCAATGAAAACATTGATAAGCCAGTTGCAGATGCCATGAATGATTTAGAAATTTGTGATAATAGCACCCTAGAAACAGAATGTCCTTGCGAGGTAATTTACAATATAATTTATACAGATTCGTAAAACAGTTACCTTTAAACTGGTATTAATATTCTCCACAGGAAAATACGGATGTAACTAGAATAGACGAGACCGAAGAGATGGAAAGTGTGGTCGCGGAACAGCCAGAAATAGTCGTAGATCCTGTACAAGAAATGGATAATTTGTTAGAATATTGCTTTTTAAAAGCGTGTAAAAAGTCTGTGAAGTCTAGCGATTTACCAATGCTGGTATCAAATTTTTCTAAAAATCACTTGTTAGCGGCTTGTCCACCCGATAGAAATATAGACATAAAAAGGTCTCGTTATAAAAAGTTATCCGTATTCTTAGCGGAAATGAAAGCAAAGGGTGTTATCAACACTTCTGTTACGAAAGGCGTCGAAAGTTTGCTATCGATTAAGGTAATACTCGTAGTTTTTATCTAACAGGAACGCGTTACTCTAGATAGAAATATTAATAGATTCTTTGTTACAGTTCGATCACCCTCTTCTAAAAGAGTTGGTTATTTTAGAAGAACCAGCACCGCCGTCGGAACCGGTTGTTTCGAACACTGCAGTTGTCTCAGAGTGTTACAGAGTGACTGCAGACGTTGTGCCAGTGTTATCGAAATTCAGATACGAGTGAGTATGCGATACCACGCTCGGGTGACATCTTTTTACCGCGATACAATCATTGCAGAGAGAATGATTTTCTGTGCAGAGCAGAAGTCTACAACTGTTACATCATATACCATTATGCTCTATTATATGATACGTATTATGTACATTTTACTCCCATACGATGATTGCAGAAAAGGGGACGTAATGAAAAGAGCTGAGATCAGAAAATGTTTTACTGAATACGTGAAAGCGGAGAATCTACAAGACGGAAAGTACGCCATGCTTCGTAGACGTTCGGATCCATATTCTCGCGTAATCGTTTAACCTTATTTGTTTTCTAGGATGTTGAAATTAAATCCGCAACTCGCAGGTATTATGAAGACCAAAGCGGATCAGGAGACTATTACGATGGAGGACGGAATAAATAAATTTATAGGACGCATGACGCATATGCACGAAGTTACGTTAGCGGGGAATAAATTATTGCACACGGGCAAACTGGAACCCATCGATATGAGGGTTACTGTTCGATCCGGAGGCAAGAAGGTACGATGATCGATTCCGAAACTTGAATTTAAAAAAAAAATGTACGAATAATATATAATTTGATAAATTCGACACCAAAGGTAACGCTAGTGAATAACTTGGAAACCTTCGGTATAAATTCCAAGGAGTTCAGTAAGGAGTGCCAAATTATCGGCGCGAGTGCAACGATTACCGACGAACCTGGAAAGAAAACTCCTAGCGTTCTCGTTCAAGGAAACCAGATTTTATACGTGTATAAATTACTTACCGGTAAGCAATGAATTCCTATGCCACACAAATGTATATATATTTCACCTAAACGAGTATATTTTTTTTCCAGAAAAATACCAAATTAAAAAGACTTACATAAGAGGCTTAGAATTTGCTCCAAAGAAGCAAGGATCTCAGAAAAAATAAAGCATCACGCCTCGAGCACGTCTCGCGCTTGTATTTTGACTCACGAATAAATGGACTCTCAGTGAAATAAATAATTGTTATTTACTCGTGGCTTACCCTTTACCGTTTCCCCAAAATGCGCCGAGGTCCGTCGAGGACCTGGGTTTACTTTTCGGTTAGATTTAAATTCGGCGAAAGGTGGTACGAGCGTAAATGGGTAGAAACGCTCAGCTCGGAAGAGATTCGACGATCAAAGTTTGTTAATATAATTTATTGTATATCGAGGTTTCAACATGGAAAAGTACAAATATTGCAATATAGGGCCCGCGAGCTCTCCTCGGGTGGGAGGGAGGGAGGGAGGGAAGGGAGGAGGGTACAATTTCACAGGAAGGAGAGACAACGCATGTCAAGATATCTCGAGACTTTTTTGTTTTTCGTTTGTTTGTTTCATCTGACAGGAATGCGCTCGCTACAATTTCGAAACCGAGGGTACACGAGGTATTACAGATATTGAATGTATATTCCTCTGTTCGTTCTTTGTTTTTTTTTTTTCTTTTTTTTGTTCTTCTTTCGTTTGCCTGACGATGGGGAAAATGTCGAAGATCGACGAACGATCCGTCGAGATTTCACTTGAGTAAAGGAAGGTTCCCTCCTCTCCACGGCCCCCGCATATATTTAATACTCGTTTTGTTCTTTTTCTCTGCTACGGACACGCACGTGCGCGTCGCGTCGCAAATCAATGCGAGTACGCGCGACCCGCACTTGCGTGTCGTCGCAGTTATTACTTTTTTTTTTTTCTTTTTTTAATCATCGTCATCATTTTCATCATCATCATCATCACCATCATCATCATCGTCGTCGTCGTTATCATCTTCGCTTTCTGTTCCTTAACTAAACAGGCTGCCCCTGCAGTCGTGATCGCTCGACTTTGATATCCTACCCATCGCGCGATTCGTCGAACGAAGAAAACGACGCGCACGAAGGGTACCTGAACCGTTCCGACGCGAAAGGTTTAGGTACTCGTTTCCCCCGATATCTCGAGCATGTCTGACAAACACCAATCTCCTCGTTTGGCTCGACGTAATCTGTGGGCGGATATGACTCGACAATCCGCGGATCCGACGACACCCGCGCCACGGGGCGCGTTCGCGAATTCGCGGAATTGCTTCATTATATTATAATTAAATTTCTTTTTTTTTTCCTTTTTTTCTTTTTTTTTTTTTTTTTTTTTTAATATATTCCTTAGCGTCTGCTTTTCTGAAAACATCGACATCTCGTTCAACAGTCCTATGTCGTTTTCGTCGACGAATCGCGACGACGAACACAGTCGGACACGCGCGTCTACGAAAGCACCCTCAGTTTCATCTGATCCCTCCCCTCCCCACCCCCCCTCCCCGTACCCCAATTGCTCCTCCCCCGCACCCTTAAAATAAAGAATTCGCCGTATTATCGCCACACGATCGTTATATCTCGACAGACAAGCGCGCCACGGCTGCATCGGAGCGCCTCTATCTCACTCTCTCCATCTCTCGCTATATTCTAAATCGTATCTTTTCGTTTCTGTTTTCATTTTCTTCTTTTTTTTTTCTTTTCATTTTTTTTTCCCCCTCGCTTTTGGGAACATATATTCGCGCCTGCCGTTGTTGCCTGTCCATCATCCGGTTGTTTCATACACGACCGTAAAAGCGTCGCCCGCGATCGTCGCCGAACGTATATTTATTCGTCGTCATGTGTCGTCGTTCTTCGCAAAAAAAAAAGAAAAAAAAAAAAAAAAGATTTGATCGCCGAAATGTGTTTCGTTTACCGTCATATCGCCCAATTCCGCAACGTCACCTCGTTCTTTGCACTCGTATATCGGTCGACCTCTCGATTAGTTCACGTTTTCTCGATTCATTCTCTCATTCGTTTTACTCTCGCTACCCACGAATCTACTCGCTCTCCTCTCGTACACTCGGCTCATTCTCTCCTACTTCCGGTTAATTTATTACTTATTTTTTTTTTTCGCCTTCGGAATTTTCATAATTTTTTTTTTTTTGTTTCTTTATCTTTCTTTTATGCAACACATAATGCGACTAGGTAGTACAGGTTAATTAATAATTAATATCGTTAGTTATACAATAATAACGTATGACTAGACAATGCAAGATAATAATTATATCGTAAATAGTAATAATCATGGATCGCAATTTATATCAACAATTGTGATGGCGCGCACGTGTTCTCGAGAATGTTGTTGCTGTTGTTGTTGTTGTTGTTGTTGTTGTTGTTCTTGTAGTTTCAAATTTTTCGTTTTGGTTTTTTTAAAATTATCGTTATGTGTGTGCCTCTGTGTGCGTGAATGGTCACCCCTTTCTACCCCTCGTGTATGCATGTTTGTAACTCGTTGCGCGTGACTGTGAGACCCGACGCCGACGTCGATCAGAGTCTCTTTTTGTTACGTCGTGCGTTTCTCCGTCGTTTCTTATTTGTTTTTTTTTTTTTCTTTCTTTGTCGAGGCTAAAACGCGCGAGAGTATGCCTTAATTTGTATGCGCGTGCTGCGTATGTGTATGTGTCGCACCCGGGTGCGTGGGCGCAGAAAGAGTCATCGGCAAGATTCGCGACGCATTCTCTCGATTCGTTGCATCGAAATCGCGAACACGCGTTTCGACGGACGATTATTTCCTAACGTTCACGAAACATTTTTCGGGCAACGACGAGTAATGCTTCCGCGAAATCAACGTGAACGAAACGTTCCTATGTTGTTTAATGCGTGTAATAGCAACGAGAAGATTGTGTTCCCTTCCGTTAGCTCGTTTTGTTCGATTGATCTCTATTTAGTTCGAGTCGAACCTCGAGTATGGAGCACGTTGTACGATACTATAATTATAATACGATGTCACAATTTCGAAACGAACGCGGAATGTGGGGATGTGAGAAATTTCCAAACGTAGCGATTACCGTTCCACGAGTTGTTACGATATCGATGTATTTCGAGGTTTTCCTTGGAACTAACAAGACGGAATTCGCGTATGTATGCGTGTGGATGTATGTATGAACGTGTAGATGGACATGTGTCTACGTGTGTGCATGTAGAGGAAGCTTCTTGCTCTGAACTACATATTAAATCGGTATCCCGATTAACCTCTTAAAAAGCACGCCCATATATGGTATATATATGTGTATATATATATATATATATTTAATTGTTGTTGCACAACAATAGCCGTCGCGGTGTTTACGGGATGCTCGAAAATTTCACGTGAGAAATACATGCGTTCGTAATGTAATATAATGTAATACAATATAATGTAATATAATATAATATAATATAATATAATATAATATAAGATAAGATAATGTAATGTAATAATATAATGTAATATAATGTGTATATAGATATATCTAACTTCCACATAATACTTCAATGGATCCCCTATCTGTACTTGCATAAATAATACGCGTAAGTAATTAATAATTCATGCGATAAGTAGACAGTAATACGGATAAATGACGATAATTAAATAGAGATACACGTATATAGGTTTAGATTTAATCCGCGTTGCGCGCCTAAGACGTAAACAAAACCCGTGCCCCGATTGAGGGTACCCGAAGAAAGTATAACATACGCGAAACTACTCGAGAAAGAAATTAGCATTTCGACTCCATTCCGGGGAGCGCTAGTCGTTTGAGATTCTACTCTTTAAGAGGTTAAGTAATCTGCTGGCGCGACGTTTCCCACAGAATCGATCGATCGCTGGATCGACGCGTCGACGAACGGTTGCCGTGACGCGCCGACGGGCGATGGATCGACGATAACAGTGATTACACGGTATCCTTCGCGGCGATGGCTCCCCGCGAAATTGGCTCCTCGTTGAACAATTTCGTCAGGGGCTTGATGACCAGAGGTGCTCTAGCTAAAGGTCTAACGTTACGGTGAAAAAAAAAGAGAATTGTTTCTCCCTCGGCTATCGTTCACAAAAGCTCGAAAAGAAATGAACTTCCTCTTTGGTTTCTGGTTTTCGTCTTCGCCCTTGATCCCTCGTCTCTGTGTACCGCGATCGAAGCGCCAAAGATCAATGATCGCAACGAACGCGTTACACCGTGTCGTCGATAATCGTGTGACTCTTTCGATACTAACGAGATAAATAGAAAGAGGAAGAAAAGCTCGGTTGTTCCAAATTTTCTTGGTCGACGCGTGAACCATAAAGATCCCGCAGACTGGTCTGACGTGACGTGAGCTCAGTCTGCGGGACGCTTTAGGCCTGCGCACGGCAGCAGTGGTATGGCCCGTGCATGATCAGACGCAGGCAAAACCGCGAAGACAGCCTCCGCGTAAACAGACTCTTCTTCGTGTAAGTTTTCCCGGGGGTTTCTTTCCCCCGATTTTACCAAAGAATGTTGTCCCTTCGAGGGGTTTCTGCATTTTGGAAATATGTCTACTCGTCGACGCGAGTCGATCCGATTTACAGTTGCGCGCGGCGTCTGACTAGTCGCGATCCGAATCTACCGTCACCGTCGGGGCATCGCGAGGAGAACGAAAGGCCTTCCCGTGGAAACTCGCGTCTGACCGGACCGTCGCATTCTACTTACTCGTAGCACCGTACACGATCGTGCTAATCGAGTCGCGTTTCGATCACGTAATTTAATTACGTTGTACTTCGATTACGTTGAGTTACGTATATTCAAACCTCCCTATCGCTCCCTAACCCTTTCTCACGATCCAGAAACGGTTCCCTTTTTCTCCCCGCGATACGTATCGTTCCGACGGCGTAAAAAGAACGCTCGGAGTCGTTCTGGCTTCCCCGCCGCGAGTCAGTCTTACTTCGTCTACCCATTGTTATTTCTTTTCCCTCGACCCCTGCTCCTCCTCCCCCACCCTGAACTTTGTCGTTTAATAATAAATAATCGCTACACATGTTTACTTCTTTTATTTTCTTTTAGATCGTACGTCCCGTTCTTAATTTACCCGACCTATCACGATTCTCGCGTTCACCGAGGCCACGCTTCCAGCGAATCGTGGGAATTCTTTTTTCACTCGAAATTCTCGATAGTCTCTCTCTCTCTGGTCGCGACAATCGTATCGCTATACATATTATATTATATACGTCGTTATTATTATCACTTATGATTTGTGCAGTTCTTCCGTGCGGTTACGTCCGATGGTACGTTATTATACACACAGAATGATCGTTCGGCGGTGAACGTCCTTCGATATTCGACGGTTATCCGTGGAATCGGTCGCCCGAGTATTACTGGAAGCATCGAAAACTTTGGCGAGAATCGGCCGACACGACCCGTTCGATCTCGATCGCAACGGCGCGATCTCGAATACTGCTCCGTTCCCTTCTTCTTTGTTCTTAATTTTTTTTTTTTTTCCATCGTTACGGGATTGGTACAAGAGTTTCTCGCCGAAGTGATTCGGTTCCACGTACGCGTAATCGATCTGAGGACAAACCGAAAAAGGAAAACCGAGATTTCTACGCGTTTCCATTCGAATTCGAAAGAAAAGAGAGAAGAAACAAGAAAAAAAAAAAAAAGACAACTCCCCGCGTTTCCTTTGTTCCTCGTTTCGATATTTTCACCGTTGTTTTCCTCCGTATTCGTTTTTTATTCTTTTTTTTTTTTTTTTTTTTTTTTTTTTTAATAACTCCTATTCCCGTCCATTCTCTTTCCTGTCTCGACGTCGATCGCACGTCTAATCGCCTAGCGTAAATCGTTATCCTTATAGTAGCGTATAGTTTACCATTACCGTGTGACGTTCATACGTTTTTTTTCTTTTTTTCTTATTTCGTTTATTTCTCACGTTTAAATAGCGCCTTTATTTATCAGTTACAGTTAAATATCGCTATCAATACCGTATTAAAACCTGTCATAAAATACATTACTCTATTATAATCCGCGTTTTATTTTCTTTGTGTATTTTTCTCCGCTCACTCCGCCCCCAACCCCTCCTCATCCTCCTGCCCCTCCGCGTTTCGACACTCCCCCGTTATTCTTTCGTTTTCGTTTCGTTCGTAACACGCCTCTGTATATCAGACTTTTCTCTCGGTTCGTTACGATCAGCCTCAACGACGCAGGTATACGCGTGTCTCCCTCGATTAGAAGAAAAGAAAATGCTCGAAAGCGCGAGCCCACCGCGTCTCCGTTCCCGTCGTTGTTCTGATTCGTCGGCTTGATTAAAAATTACGAAAAAAATCTGTTCATCCCGAACGACGCGCGTCCTCCGGTTCGAATTCTTTTCCGCCGTTCTTTCGGGATCGAATTCCGTTTTTCGTCGGAAAAGATCTTTAGAAGAATCTCCGCTATTCTTTGCTTTTCTTTCCTTTTTTTTTTTAAATGCTTCGTGCATAATCGCTCGACGGACCCTCGGACACGAATATTCTTATTCGATTATTTTTTTTTCATTTTTTTTTCATTTTTTTTTTTTTTTCTGAAAAAACCGGAACACAACGATGGAACAACTCGGCTCGTTACCCGACGATAATTTTTTAATTTTTCTCCCTTCCTCCCTTTCGCTCGCCGGCGCTAAAACGCACCAATACTCAACTCGTTTTCATCCGAAGTCTAATTAAATAAGCAACACCGTCGGCAGTCGGCCGTCGAGAGAATACAGCGACGAAAAACAACGTGCCACCTCTTTACCCTCTAGAGAAAGTCGAGGTGCGCTTGATCGACGACGAGAGCGATATTTTGGAATTGATTGCCGTCGTGACGATCAAATTTAATTTAGGTGCAGGCACGTTCCTGTGAAACGGATAATCAAACGCGCGTTTTAACGCTCTCAATTCAAAAGCGACGCTCGCGAAAATATTTACGTGAAAATTTTGTTCTCGTACAATTGGAAAATGCGTAATAAATATCCGTACAGGAACCATTTTTTTTTAAATCGGTTGCTGTACGAATACTTCTTGCACTGACTGTATATAATTTAACGTTTACGATGGTATTTATTATTCGTACAAATCGATCGACATTCACGAATTTCATTCGGATTTCTTTTCTTCAGCTCGATCGTTGTCCGTGCAAGTGTTTCTCTCGACGACGAACGAGAGCCGGCGTCTACCAAAATTGGTTCCGATAGTTTCCGACTCGCTCATCGATCTATCAATATAATATCGCGTATCACATTCTTAATTTACATGACGAGATATATCGGACCACGCTAACACGAGTCGAACGAAACGGAAGATGAAAGCACCGATCGATCGGATCGTCGCGGTGCACGTTCGATCCCGCGACATGGCACAGACGTAAATGAATCGAGAAGTGCGCGAACGGAAGTGTTGTTTTCTTTTTTATGCGGGTGGAAAGAACGGCTTGCGTCAGATTCAAGAGCAACAGATTATATTTTCTTCAGTTACAACAGAAATCGTTCGCGAGCTCTTCTCGACGAACGGTGGTGGGTCGTCGACAGGGCGACAATCGAGAAGTATTATATTATTCGTTACATAAGATTCGGGGTGGAAACGAATGGATCGATATAATACATTTCTATACTTTTTCTCGCGTTATCGTTCGTTCTTCTTCCCTTTCATTACGCTCTTCCCTCGCTTTAATATTTTTTTTGTTCGTTTTTAGATTTTGTCTTTTATTATCAGTATTGTTAGTTTCTGTTTAATTAGTGCCCTCCGTTCGTTTACGTCTACGGTTGTTTCCCATTAAAGCTGTAAAACGTTTCTCTAAAGACGATTTGTAACAATCGGACAGATTGTTTCCGCGTGATTTCGATCGTGATCCCTTGGAAATCAACGAGAGCCTCGTCGCTTTCCTTTTTCTGTTTATTTTTTTGTTTCCCCTATTTTATTCTATTTGTATATTTTTACGGAACGTACCGTCGAAACTTGTCCCCGACTTTTTGTTCGTTTTGGCTCGACGAAACCGTCTCGTAACGGTTCTTCGATCGCAAAAAAAAAAAAAAGAAAAAAAAATGGAAAAAAGGAGCCGCGCGGTTTTTCGTTTCGTTTGTTTCTGTTTTTTTTTTTTTTTCGTTTTTCATCTCGTCCCTACGTCACCGTTTCCTTCGAACGACGAAAATGTATTGCTCTGCGTTTCATCCTGGGTGATAATAACTTCTCCTTCTTTTTTTCTTTTTTTTTTTATGAACACTTATAACACATACAACGTTATAATATCGTAATGGTAAAATCTCTGGTATTATAATAGTAATTACGGAATCACCGCGAGCGCGGAGATTGATCGTTACGGGGATCACCCGCGCTGATAATTGTCGATTTTGCCCGCGGGAATCGCTTCTCGAAACTCGACGCCGTTCGAACGATTCGAATTACTAAGAAACAATTGGCAACGAAGACGTTGGAAGATAAAAGAATGGAGGTGTCGCGTATATAGTTTGGAAACAAAAATACGAGAAACGTTCTACGCTTGAAATTCTCAGCTCTTGATTTAAGACGTTCACGCCGGCGTGTACCACGGGTTGCTCACGTTTGCGTGTCTATCAGATGGCGAGTACCACCGTGCCGTCCCATGGCGAGAAACGCAAATAGCAGCGCCGGCGCGAACGCGTTAATCTCGATCGAAGAGACAACGAAATATAGATGAGCTAATAAATGAACAGGCTATTCGTAATTTGTTGGATCGCAGGGAAAACGGCATCGCGTGTCGTGAAAGAATTCCGCGAGCGTGGTGCTCGTTCGGATAAACGTTTCCCCGTTCGGAAAAAAGGTTCCCTTATATCTTAATACTGTCGACGAATAAACTTTCATTCGATTTCCCTATAGAAATGCCCCGTCCTTTCAATAGGAAAGGATAAATTTGTCTTTTGGCGATGGCTCGCGGGATCGCGTCCGTTCGAGATCGATAATTAGATACGCGTATAAATATAATATACGATTTAACGCCAACGTTTTTTGTACCCCGAGGGCCTGGGCGTCGTGGAATGTCGAAAAATTCGTCGATTCTCGTCTACTCGGTCGAAGGTGTTCCTCAACCCGTACGGTACCGTTACCGAACATTCGACTGGAATTAATGGAACGTATTCGCATGGGCAGAAATTTTGTCCAGATACAAATTTTGAATAACGGGTTCAAAGTGAACAATTTCCAATGCGTTCTTCGCGGAGACGATCGAATTTAATTTAAGAACAGACATATTCCTGTGAAATGGATAAATAAATTGAACATTTCGCCTGATGAATGAATGTAAAACGTAAATAATGTGGTCGTGTTCTCCGTAGAACGAATTAAATTTATTCGTTTATAAAATATCGCCCATTCGCGATTGACGGTACCGCGAGGTATAAGAGAGAAAGCATTCTTTGACCGCGACAAATCGTCGTATTTAAAGGCTACAAGGAATAAAGAAACGGAAACGGCTTCGAAACGAACACAGTTCGGAATGGAGAGTCGTAGACGAGAAAAGGAAGTCTTTTATTCCGCGCGAGAGCCCTCGTACTCGGATGGAATGTATCTTCGATATTACGAGATCATCGAGATCTAACAAGCACCTCTCTTGAAACGCAATCTTTCCTACTTTCGCTTCGCGTCAATCGTCCTAATAACGCTTTAACACGTTCACGCCGGCTTGCACCACCGGTGGGTCATACATTGTGCTGAACAATGCGACCCGATGCCGCGCCGCCTCGCGGCTAAGACACTGAGAACCGCGCACAGGCGTCAACGTGTTAATCGCGATTCGGTGCGCGCTCTGCGCTCTCGACCCTCCGAATCGTCGTTGCAAGCCTGTGCATTTTCACGGAATGTATCGATAGAAGAAAGAGAGATCATTTCTTGAAAGGATCGAGCCCTGCATTGGGTCGGACGTTTCGGTTGGCCTTCGTAAGATCCACGAGGGCTCCATCTTCACCTTAATATCAAGTCACGGCATTCTCCTTAAATCGAAATCGATCTCTTCTTCCTTCGAAAGTTCCACTCGAGTAATCGAACTCTTCGAGTGCGGAGAGAAACGAAGGTCAGAGGGTCGAGAGGGTCGCGAAACACCGAGCTCGATATCTCAGAATCTAGATCGTGCACGACGGCGATAGCTTGCACCGCTATCTTTTAAATAATTTATACATCGCGTTTCGGTTATGAGCAATTGATTGCCGACAGTCTTTCCGTCTCTCGATCGCGTGAATTCGCTGAAAATATCGATTGAAAGAATCCCCATCCCCGCACCCCAACCCGTTCCCCGTTTAACCAAGCGTTTGTTCTCGGCAAAATATAAATTATTTAACCAGAGTGGGAAACTCTGAAGCGCAGCCGTTGCTCGAACGCGAATAAAAGGAAACCGGAGAATTCTCGAGTCTTTTCACGGATCGCGAAAGATTCGACGACTAGATAATTTTCTACCCGAAAGAAACGTCGATGAAATGAGTGTGTCGTGTCCGGGTTACGTTTCTCGCGTGAACCTCGCGGAATAAAACGCGCAACGACGAAAAGGAAACGAAACGGAAGAAGCCCCCAACCCCCACGAAGCACCGTGAAATTCACTTCGAGTGTCCAAATGTATGAAAATTCCCTGGACACCCGTTATAATTATCGGCCGTTTGACCAGCCCCCCCAAAATATTCGATTTTAAACATCCCCGCACAGGTTCTCACTCCTTCTTGTTTTCCCTCGTTTTCCCTTCCTCGTTTCATTTGTTTTTTTTTTTTTTTGAGTTGAAGAAATTTTACGTGTGCTCGTGTATCATCTCGATGCTGTGTGGTGTGTGTGTGTGTGTGTGTGTGTGTGTGTGTGTGTGTGTGTGTTCGTGTCGCGTATATCAAACATTCGCCTTCGCTTTTTCGCTCTTTGTCTCTCGTTCTCTCGCATTCAGCATCGCGCGTACTCTCTATCTTTCTCCCAAAAGCTCGTTCACGCACATTTACTTATTTTTTCCATTTTTTGTTGTATTCTGTATGTTTGTTTGTTGTTTGTTTGTCTTGTTTTTTTTTTTCTTTTAATATCACTATAGAATTATCGTAATTAAATATTTATACACCCATTGACAAACTAGCTACCACGTTTTTTTTTTTGTCGTTTAAATACAGTTCCATAGATATCAATTAATTTAATTAATTAATAGTTATTATAATAAGTTACGATAATTAATAATTAGAATAATCAAAACATGTACAGAAGATTATAGATTATCTCTTTCTTCCCCTCTGCCCCCGTCTTTCATCCCTCCCTTGTTTCATCATCTCGTCGCCTTCCGTCCGACTGTATCCCTCGCTCTCTGTCACCCCGCCCCCTCTTCTCTAACGTCGCGTTAACCCTCTGTATCCCCCCACCCGCGCATCTCCCCTATCATTACTTTTTTTTTTTAATTTTTTTCGTCTTTTGTTACAGAGTGGTTATCGGTTTCTTCATTTTTTTTTTTTTTTTTGTTGATCGTTGTGCTTTACTCGCCGCGGAGTAAAATTTCTCGAGTACTCGTTTAGTTATTTTCTATCCCCTCTCTCCTTTCGCCCTATCCCTCTCACACTCTCTCGTACTCACTCACGCGATCAGTCTCTCTCGTTCTCTTTAGTCTTTGTTTTCTTTTTTTTCGCTCGACAGGCATCTCTCTCTCTCTCTCTCTCTCTCTCTCTCTCTCTCACTTTCTCCACTTTTTCGCCCGTTTAATTAGTTAGCTTAGTATATAAATACTTTTCATCTTTTTCTTAGTTAGGCCTACGGTGAGCTAGATCTGCTTTTGTTTGCCGCGGTAGTGTCTCTCTCTCTCTCTCTCTTTCTTTCTTTCTTTTTCTCACTCTCATTTTTATCCTCACGTTCGCTGACTCGCATCATAAAATAATTTCAACCTTCCCTTCTCACGGACACCGCGTACTTCGTCGCCGTTTGTTTCTCTCACGCATACACATTTTCACGCTCCCTCTTGTTTCCTTTGGTTTACCGCTC
The DNA here is from genome assembly GCF_026225885.1 of Hylaeus anthracinus. Classification (NCBI taxonomy): domain Eukaryota; kingdom Metazoa; phylum Arthropoda; class Insecta; order Hymenoptera; family Colletidae; genus Hylaeus; species Hylaeus anthracinus. The sequence continues at coordinate 3,534,176 of NW_026534348.1, read as the reverse complement.
GCATTAGAGTGCGCCGCCTTCGTCGTCGAAGAAACGGCTCCCTCTTTCGTTCCCTGCCTCGAGAAAGAAAAGACGGACAACCATTGCACGGAGCGGTTTCTTTCAACGTAGAAACGAAACTCTCGAGAAGGATCGAGGACATCGTCGAACCGATCGAATCGCGAGAACGGAGAAGAAACCGACGCGAAGAATACCAAAGAGATTCCTAAGGGCGGCAATACTATCGCGAGAAGTCGCGACGCTGAACGAGACGATCGAACCTGTTTTCACCAAATTACATACGATGTTTCGATGGCATCGATCAAGGACAGGGCTTCTTAAACTACGGGTCGCTCTCTTCGATATTTCTTTTTTCTTTATGTCATTGCAAAAAATGCAGTTTTGATGACAAATAGGGTACGTTACTTTCGTAACTGTAGTAAATAAAATTTCACAACCTTTCGTGCAATTTTTAGCTACATATTTTTGTATGTTTTTAAACGAATTCCGACACTATATTCTTTCGTATTTATATATATCGTTACCTAACCAAGAAATCGTCACAAAATATTTACACACCTTCGTTTTATATATTTTAGGTTGCGAAAAAAGTCGCAATCACGAACGGGATCGCGAATGAAAAAAGTTGAAGTAGCCCTTATCAAGGAGATCAATTATCGTCGAATGACAATTTTTGGGAATTCGATTGCGTAGGTAGCCGTTAGTTTTATAAAGATAAATACCGCCCGCGTTGTTACGCAAGGAGCGCGTCGATCATTGGGAATACGTTTGTCTTACTGAAACGAACAAAATTGTGCAAACGGTCGCGTTTCGTCACGGGCATCTAGCGACGAAAAAAAGAACGATCGATAGAGTCTCGTTGCAGCGCGGTAAACTTTCTGGCGAGGACGAGTCCTCTCGACCTCGAGGCTCGATCGATTTATCCTAACCGCGAGAGGGTGTCACGATTTAATCTCTAAACGCTAGGTGCTACGCTATCGTTCGTTTTCTCAAGTCCACCGAAAAGCGTAAACGATGGTCCCCGAGGAACTCTGGTTCCCTGGAAGGTACGGGAAAGAGTATCCCTGCACGGAGCTAATTAACTTCGCCTAAAATCTCAGTCTCTGCGGTATGCGTGTCGCTTCGGTACAAATTGGAAGAGGATTTCACCCTTTTACGTTCGTTTCTCGGTTCGCTCGCTCTGCTCGTCACCCCGAACTCGTGGGAAAGTACGAGCGCAGCCGCGGAATGCGATTGGTGCCGTTTCCTCCTGTCGTTGAAGACTGGAACCGCGACCGCGAAGGAATCGAACAGGAAGTGGCAAGTACGGCCTTACGGCAAGGTCGCCGAGACGACCGACCAAAGCAAGGTTCTTCTTCGCGAGATACGAATGCGAATGTCAAAGAAGCTACCGCTAAAAATCGGTCGCCTCGATTTAAGCGAAGATCGTGTATTTCCTATTCGTTCCTTCGCGCGTCCAAGTTCCGCGACTCCGAAACGTCGACGATCGCGTCGAAGACTGGTGACAATGAGACGGTGTTCGTCTTCCATCTAGCAACGGACCGCGAACGAAGACGAACCGATCGAATCGTACGTGTCTTAAGGATAAACTGTCTACGCGGACAGAGCGATTGTGCGTTGCTTGAACTCACAGCGACGTCTTTTCGTTTCTGGCGCGATCGTTTCCGAAGCTTAAAATGTACTTTGTGCTACCCTGTGCGACGAGGTTCGAGGTCGTTGGCCCCTTTAGCGTTGAAAAATTAGTGGCCGAAAAAGGGGCTCGGGCTGCCACGAATCGCGCAATTATCGTTCCGTCTCCTCGTCGAGGAGGGCCACGCGTCTTTTTCACCTTCTTCTCGATCCGACGTCGCGTTAACCTGACCCCCGTGTATAGCTACGTCTTTGATACGCGTGCACGCGTGCACGTATCCATGTACACGCGTCCGACCCGTGTTCCCCTACTCTATGAACGATAAGCACCCCCTATCGTCGTCGTCATCGCAGCGATACAACTAACAACGATTACTCGATACATGAATACAATGCGCATAATATCTAACCTAGTATGGTAATATAGTTCTATAGTTTAGCAGATTAGCGTGTTACCCTTCGCTCTCTCTCTCTCTCTGTTCTCCCTTTCTCTACTGCTCGCACTCGTCCGCCTCACAGATTCCTCTCGATCGTCTATCCCGATCCGCGAGAACGGATCAGTGCGCTAAAGCCGCGTTCCCACCTACGCGCCAGAGCACGCGTTACGTCACAGTCCCACGTCACGTAACGACGCCGATATAATCTCTTCAAGGACTCTAGGGATTCGTCGCATTCGCCCTTTCCACTCCGATAATTTCGTTTAATACGAGGGGCGCAAATACGCGGCACCGCTTCTGCAAATTAAAAAAAGTACCGTTGTTAGTAAAAAAAAAATGTATAAACGCTCGTACATCTTGCTCCTTTGTTTCGTTGATCCAGTTCGCGTTGGAACAGAGACACTAGCTAAGTCGTGGTGTACGCGGAGCGCAAAGGGTTCCTTGATCAAAGTGTTTGTGATTAAAATTCCTCGAAAGACATCCTTGAGAGATTATTCGCCTCTGGAGAGGTCTACAGGCCGTTTCCACTTACCGAACGCGTGGGAATGTGGCTTAAAAAGGCTCTCTGTCTCTATCCGTCGGTGCGTGATTCTCGTTGCGTTGTGCGTCTCTTTGGCTCGTCGAAGCCATTTGGCCTTACTATACTGTGCGCGAAATTGAGCAGCTTCAGGGGAGAGATGTCTCTCGTTTCGCGAAAGAAATGAGACGCAGCGCGGTGATCTTTAACAGGTGGAAGCTTTTTCGTTCGGGATATTAGCACGCGAATTTTCACGGACGTGACAGATGATAGTCCGTCTTCGAGATTGTTCGAGCTGCAGGTCTCGTCCCTTTCTGAATCCTCTGTTTACGGAGACGTTAGTTTCCACCATTCGACGACATTCGACGCGGTTCGAGGGACTACGTCCTCGTCTTGTCCTCCGAAGTATCGCGAACCTTCGTTCGTCTCGCTTCTAATCTCTGCGAACGTGGGCGACGATGGAACGGTCCCATCCGGCGTTGCTCCTCGATGGCAAATCGAAATTAACCCTTTGCACTTGAGGGACGACTTAGAAGCGACGGTCTTTGTTTTAGATCTTAGATTTCGTTGAATCTCGAACTGTTCGTAGCTATACTGGTTCACAAATAGGTTTCTAAGCTGCAAACTGGTACACTTTAGAGTAGTATGAAACTTTATTTCCACGACGCTCCGATCATGCTAGAAGAATGTTCAGTCGTCGAAATTTTTAGCTCTGTCTACTGTTGTCGAGTGCAAAGGGTTAAGGGAGCTTCGTTACTCGAAGAAAGCGTGCGTCCGATTGGAATTTAGGTAACGTCCTAATGCTCTTCTGATGTTCCATAGGCTCGCCCACGAGAAACGGCGACGCGACGATGACGCTTAATCACAGCTCGACGAATCGCTCGAATATCGCCACACACGCACTCGCCCAGCCACGCACACAAACACGTGTCATTGGGTCTCGGGCACGTCGGTCCGAGTAACGAGGAATGCCGGGAAGAAGTTTTACGGGGATGGATAAAAATGTAGATGCGCCCGTAGGGGTGGGTCGGACATGGCTGGCGGATTGGTGGCAACTGAAACAAGTAATCGAAATAAAACGAACGACGTATTCGAACCAAACACAAATCAGTTTAATCCTTAAATAAAACATAATTTCTGTTATGTTATATAATAATTAAATAAATAAATAAATAATCGGTAGTAATAGTAGTAGTAGTAGTAGTAGTAGTAGTAGTAGTAGTAGTAGTAGTAGTAGTAATAGTAGTAATAGCGGTAGTGGTGGTTGGTGGTAGTTATAGTAAGTATGTTATATAGCGGGTGGTAAGAATGTAGCTGATGTTAAAAGTGAAAGTAGTGTAAGACTTTTCTTTTCTCACTTTGTTGTGGTACGAAAGTAAGTAGTAATAAGGTGTTAAGGTTACACGTAGCTACTAGACGAGAGACACAAAAAATATATGCGACCATAATTAATAGCAATGATAATAATAGTAATAATAATAATAATAATAATAATAATAATAATAATAAAGATAATAATAATAATAATGGCGATGGCGATGGTAATAATAATAATAATAATAATAATAATAATAATAATAATAACCAGAATAATAAGTGTAATTAATATACTGATAATAATTATGAGAAGGAGAAGATTAATCGTTTATAATAATAAATGTAACCGGCGCGCGGTGTACGTAAACGCACGCCAGGTCACGGGGAAAATTTCTAAACGCGACACGCCCTTCGTTCTCCGTGCCTAGAATCTCGTGAATCGCGTACGAACAGCGTCCAGCTGGAAAAGCCCAACCCTCCAAGTAAAGCGTTTCGCATCGTCTTTATCGACGAAGGCGTCGAATAACGAAGGGTGGCTCGCGGTCAGTCGAATCCGTTCTCCTCGCTGCCTCTACACGCCAATGCACGCGACGACGGCACTGCGTCGTCACACGGTGTATAATAATTTGCACTAATCATCGAGATCCTCTTCGCCCCCGACGCGGACCGGGCGCGTCGTTCGCGCGGGAACCGTGCCAACGAACGATCCGACGTCGGGGTATTTCAAATAAATAAAATAAAATCTTAGCAGTTAGCATTTGTTGCTCGAGGTTCAAATTACGTTTACGGGAAAACGGGACGCAGACCCTCTAACCGCCCCCACGGAGCCGTTTCTTGCTCCGCTCGGCCGCGAGGATGCCTGCGCCGTGTTCCCAGGACTAGACACAAGAAGGTACACATAAATAGGACAACATATACACGCTACGCTTTCTTCTCTCTCCCGTTATACGCTAAATCTAAGAGCTTAAGAAATCGTCGCTTTATTCACGATTAAGTACTTACAAAACGCTCGCTCGCGCCTTCTCGCGGCGACGACGCATCGAGATCTCCCGTGTCCTGTGTGCAAGCCTGAGATCGGAGCTAGGTTCTCCTTCCGGAGCTTCCTATCCAACGCGAACGCCTCCCGTATCGTCGCGCGAGCAAAATTTTCGCCCGCTACACCGCCTCGGATCTCTGCGAATAGTCGCCAGACTTAGCGCGAGCGAAAAACGGTTCGCTTATCTTACGTATTCGTTATCGCCTAAATCGCGCCTTCCTATCGATCCTGTCTGATTACCTTTTGCTACGCTTAAAAAGTCTGCCCTGTTGTCTCGCGGGGACCGCCTCTTTGCACGTAGGACTAGACACGTGTTCCGACGATCGAATTGGATCTCGTTCGTTTCTCGATCGGTATCGATCGTGCGCACCGTTTCGAGCGTGTATACGATTCGTAAAATTCCACTTCGCGCGCGTTCGGTTTCCGTTGTCGGCGACGCACGCGTCTCGTTATTGAATATCGTTTTGTACGTTAGACGGTTTTTTTTTTTTTTTTTTATGTATTTTACGTTTTTAACAAAAGAAAGGAAAAGCGACGAACGAATCCACGTTCGGTAATTATAAAAATCGGAGTATTTCGGGGCGGCGTACCGTTTATCTCTGTCTTCGGAGTTTGCACGGTGCACACTCGATGGACTCTTTCAGAAGAAGCTCCGTAAACGCTCGGTAAAATCAGACTTGCGCGCTCGAGAAAGCACTTTGTACTATAGCTAACATCGTCTATACGTAAAGAACAAAAGAAAAAGAAAAATATATATATATATATATATGTATGTATATATATACTAAGAAAGAAGGTCCCCGTTGTTCGCGCGAACGAACGACCGTTGGGTCTCTTTGGACAGAACCGACAGAGAAGTACAAGAGTCTGACTAGCAACAAAAAGAAAAGTACAGCTGGTGGTTTACGTTACGAACGACGTAATCCTTCGGGTCGAGTGTCTCGATGTCCTCGTTAGTCTCGCGGATATCTCGAGATCCCTCGTATGCACGTGAGCCCCTAAATGTATCTTCTTAAATAGCTTACGATAATATAGATTCCGTCTCTCCGTTTACTCGTCGACGTCTTAATTCAACTACGGATTAGAAGTTAGATTTAAGTACGTTAGCTTCACAGGCTGAACCAAATCGTTCCCTCGTTCGGTTATTTCTTTGGTTTCGTAGTCGTTGGCGCGAGAGACCCGACCAGAGCCTCCTTCGCCGATCGATCGATCGATCCGTCCCCGTCCCGTCCTCGCTCACGGCCTGTGTCCATCCTTTCTCTCGCCACTCTTTTACCCGCTTTGCTCGCTACTCCTCGAACCTACGACCACCTGCTACTACCGGCTCTTCCCGTCAAGTTCTTTTTCCCTCTGCCACGCTCACGTCGATCAGGAAACGCGAGGTATCTCGCTCGGAATCATTCTCGAGCCGTGCTCCCGCCAAAGATCGGGCCGAATTCTTGTCGGGTTAAAAACAACGAACAGGAAGGCGAACGAGTCGGCACTCGTTAATGTTCGAATAAATATTGTGAACACGATCGGGTAAATCAGCGACTTTCTCCTCAAGTTTGACAACCCCACGAAGCGAGTTATTAATTCACTCGGACCGCGTATCGAGTACGAAAAGGTCGATTCGTAAATATAGTCGTTGGAATTTCAATTATGGAATGGTAATACAAGTAATTCGTATCGAATTTTGCCCGTCTTTGGCCTCCGGTGCAAGGATCATTCCCGAGACGTCGCTTCTTCGAGCGCGTTACGTCTAGAATCGTCGCTTTGATATTATAGATTATGAGATCACTGTGAAGAAATTTGGTTGGATGGCGCCGCGTTCCCGCGTACGCAACTACCCCTGTTTAAGGTGTCTTTTCGTGCATCGCTATGCGCGAGAAAATGGCCGTTAGCCATGCGTCGCTGTCGTCCTTCGAATATGGCCGATGCGAACTACATCGTTGCAAAAACACCTAGCCTTTGCCTATGTAGACCAACTATAATTAGAGATTAGAGTTTATTTTTCAATTACACTTTACGTGTAGTTTATCGATAATTTAAGGAACCTAGCGAAGATACTTCGGTAATATCCGAGTTAAAGTTCGAAGAGATCGCATTCGGAGTAGCGGCGAGTTATACATCCGTTCGGGGACCATCTACTCGGACGTTTTCGACCAAAGTGATTCGGCCCGAACCGATAGAATTCGCCCGTACCCTTGAATCCGAACTCTTCGAACGCGCGTCGTTACCTTACAGGTATATCAGCGACGTTCGATGAGAAAACTGGTCTCGACCGAACAGCTTGGTCGCTGGAAAACCGCTGGTACGTTCGTCTAGTCTTCTACTCCTCGAATTCCGTTTCAGTCTCACAGCCTGACGTCGGTGACTCTTTGGTGTCGTGCAGGGGTGAAAGGAAACGACCGCCGGAAGCTGCGATTCGAGGATCGCGTGTCGTGGACTGACCGGAGATCGTATCTTTCGCCCCCGTTCCCCGTCTCTACCCACCCCCACCCCACCCCCGCCCCGTGTGCAAAGTTCTTCATCGATCGTGCACATATACATAAACCAACGATACGTACGTGCAAGAGTCGAGAATCGTGCGACGAACGTCGCGTTTCGAACGACCTCGCGTTTCCCCTCGATCGCGCGGTGAGCTGGGAGAAAAGAAACCAGCGATAGTCGGAAAAAAAGAACAGAGGGCCAACGGTAAGAGGAACCGAAAGGTAACGACTCGTTCCTCCGTTATCCTTCCGTCGGCCTTCGGCTTTTCCCGCAGCCACGGTCTACGGATATCAAGATATCGCGACCTACCTTCAATCCTCTCGACGGTCTCCTCTTCGACCCTCTTGCTCCCTCACGCGCAGATACACGCATACACACACGCACGCAGCACGTACCATACTCTCACGCCTTCCTCTCTATCTCACCTCGTCCCGCCCCGTCGCACACATACACAGACACAGACAGACACACGCACGTGTACGTTTGCACCCTGAATCTCTCCCCTCCTCTCTCTTCCGTCGGCTCTACGGACTCGATCAGCATCTCGTTAGCAAGATTGTTCGATTCGTAATGGAATCGCACGGATATTTTTTTTTCTACGGATCGAGGGAGTATACCACGGGGCTCGCGAAAATTTTGTTCTCGAAATGCCATCGACAGCTGGTTCGAGAGCTAACGATACTTGGATGAATATGACGCGACTCTGGCCGCGGTTACGATGCTTGAAATATGTTTAATTAAGGGAATACGAACAGTTTTCCCTTGGAGATAACAACGTGTTTCGGATCTCTCGTTGGCAGTCGTTCTTGGAATACTGGGAGGATCGGGCCCCGCGATTGTCCTATAGCTTTTCGGAGCTTTCGGAACGACCGGGCACCTTTCCGCGAGTGTTAGCTCGTCTATGTTAAGTTTTCGTCCTTTCTTACGCGTTTCTTCGTTAATTCTAGTTGTTGATAGACCCCTCGTTTCGGGGGTAACGTCGATGGCATTTCTCAAGGAATAGTTTTCGTCACCCTTGCCGGGTATACTATCGAGCCGGGCGCGAAGATCCGTGCATTTTTCATAAGTTTAAATCTTCGAGTGCCTCCAACCAGGTAACCCTCTCCTCCTCGCCGATGTTTTCGACAAAGTCGAGCCACGTGCTTCTGTAAGGTTTGAGTTTCTTCGGATGATAGCCCGACTTCCTGTAGTTGGCCCGGTCACGGTCGTGGAGGTTCACGGTCGTGGTTGTATCCGAGGTCACGGTTACGGACGCGGAGGTATCCGAGGTCACGGTAACGGTCGCGGAGGTATCCGAGGTCACGGTAACGGTCGATGAAGCGGTCGATGATGCGATCATGACCGCTGGCACACCTACAGGGGCCGTTGCGCGATGGTGTTGCTCGTCCTACGTCGTCTTGCTCTTGTTCGTCTTGAAGCTGACTTGAAGCACCCGTGTACCGAGCGTGTAACCGTTCAGGCTCTGAATGGCGACCACCGCCTCGTCGTAGTTGGTCATCGTCACGAAACCGAATCCCTTGCACTTGTTCGTCTGCAGGTCGCGGATCACTTTGACCGACTGGACGGCGCCGAACGGACCGAACAACTGCCACAGCACGTTCTCCTCGGTCTCGGGGGCGAGATTGTAGACGAAGATGCACCAACCGGAACCGTTCATCGCGTTCCCGGGTAGCATCGAGTTCGCCAAGAGATCGCCTGCCAGCGGGCTGTACCTGAAACAGTCGCGTAAACCGTCAACATGTTCGCCCATCGACAATTCCGCGCCTCTGGGACTGGGGGAGCGACGTTGCGAAATTTCGGCTCGATAGCGCTGTCGTCCGCGGAAAGTAAAACGATGTTTCTTTTACGAAAAAAAAAAAAAACGACAGCGCTATTCGATTCTAAAACGTCTCGTGTATCGACGACTTTAGAACCGTCTCCACTTTCGCAACATCGTGCGCACGGTAACAAAGAACACCGAGATTCACGAGTTTACTTCAACAAGATATCGATCATCAGCGTCGAAAGAGAACAAAGACCGAACAAAATTCGTGCAAGTGTACCATTCAAACCGATTCGCATCTTGAATTCCCGTCGCGGCCAAAAAGCTCGACGAGTGAATAAAGGAATTCTGAAAAAGGAAAACGAAAGTGGTTCGACGGGCAGCTGTCGAATCAATTAACGCATATCTACCCATTAAGGGTGCGCAGTAGTTTCTTACCTTTAAACGTATTTTTATCGTGTTTCAAACGCGAAATTGCCATGTCGGGATACAACGCGCGCTGCGGAATTTTAAAAGGAAGAGTTTAAAAAATCAGTCGGAAAAAGTCAGTCGGAAAGTTCATAGGCTCAAAAAATGTTAACAACTGATTGTCTTTCGAGAGACGAGGATCTATCTATCAACCCTCAATCCTCGCTGAAGTCAGTTCGGAGTTTCGCTCGGACTCCTGCGCACCCTTAACAACAACGACAATAATAACGACGAAACTAAAGAAACGCTACTGCCTCGTTGAGAAATTAATTACGGAAAAAAAGAGAAGGCCACCGTGATCGTAGGAAGCGATCGCAAACAAGCCGGCAAGCAATTCTACGCGGAAGCGTAGTAAACGAACAACGCGCCGCTAGGGACTCGACGGAATGTATTTAATTATGAATAGGCGAGGAAACGTATAATAAAACTGAAAGGAGCATGCGACACGTCGGCGCTCGTTAATCGGCATGCAGTAATCACGAAACATTGAATACATCGGTGGACGTTGGTGAAGGTGAACGTATCGGGCTGTGGGGGTGTGAGGGGGGGAGTATATTTACAGATGTAAAAAAATGTATTCTGCGTACCTACTTGACGTCACAAGCCGCGTTAAAACAGGGCACATCTCAGTGAGTATTCGGTATAGTGCCGGGTGGTGACAGTAATTACGTACACATTCGTTACAAACTGCTCGTTAGGTACCGCGACTTTCATACAAACACACGCGTATGTACACGCGTATTCGTTTCGAGTGCTTTCCCTTAACGACGCGGTGACTCAATCCCTGACGAGCGTCGCCTCCGTTTCTTCTCGAGATTACTTTTCGTTCGGTTCGCCCGTATTTTCGATAAATCGACGGACAAGAAAACAGCCGTTACCGCTGGCAGATTTTACAGGAACGGTGGCGTCGAGTCAGGGTTCAAGTTCCGGGCGACGAAATACGAAGATTTTATTCGTTTCCCGTCAACTGGTGTCCCAGAGACTTCTAGAGTGTAATATGGGAACCGATCTCGCAATTATTCGAACACAGTCGTTTCCTCTGGCACGAAGACACGTCGGTGCATCGTTCTCGGACGGAATGATCGAGTGTCGAGTGCGATTCTCTTACGGCGGTGTGCGCCAACGAAACAAATATCTACGAGATTCGGTGAGTTTACGAGTTCGTTTCTCTACGTAGGTGGCACGATCTCGAATCGTACACAAACGATTCGGTGGAAAGAAAAGATACGACAAAAGATAGGCGAAGAATATCCGGAAAAAAGCCCGTCGAGGAACGTTCAATTCATTTCTCTTTCATTTGGCGACCCAACCGAGAGATCGATCGAAATCCGTCTGTACGGTTCGTACGTGTCGCTACGTCGACTCGTTTTGTGTACGAACGCCATCGGTTTGTGCAATTGTACGCTTTGAACTTAACGGATAAAAGCATGAATCTCTATGGTTGCTTTTTATTTGCATTTGTTAAAGGCGAACTTCAAAACGATACTTTACGCGCTAAATCGAGACACAAATCGATGCGAAACTCGATAGAAAGCGAAGGACGCTCGGATCGAACATTTCGTTAAAACTGAAGACCAAAGGGAGACAAACTGATTACGTTCAATTTTTTACCGAAAATGATACATGGATGCCATCTAGCAGAGAAAGGGCCAAGGAATCGATATAATCAACCGTTTTGACAGAAAAGGGATGGACAAAAAGTGGCTGTAAAGAGGAAAAACTAATTTTTTTGTTTCACGTGATTCTTAAACTGGATACATCAAACCTCGAAATACATATTTTTGGCGAATTTTGAAACCAATATTAATGCCCCCAGAGTTACGTAAACTGCAATCACGATTTTCACGATTCTTTAATTTTTGAACGTAATGAGTCCCCCCTCCCCCTCCCCCTGGTCTTTAATTGAAATTGTACAAATTTCTTCCGCGAGCGGTCCAACAGCGACTCCGGACCGCATTGGTACTTTACATAGCCGAATCGATTTGCAGTCTCGAGAAAACGACAAAATATGCTTTGCGACATTTTAGTAGGTAGAGAAGCGTTTCAAGGCTGACAACTCAAGAGACAGAAACGAAAAGTAACATGGGTGAGGGGTGTGGGGTGAGGGGTGAGTGGGGAGGGGGAGAAAGAAGAGAGACGAGAGAGAATAGAAAAGCGTGAGACAAAAAAAGTGAGAAAAGGGCCTTGAAAATTTCATACCGAACGATGAACGAGAAATCGAGACGATCATCGAGTACGAAATTTAAAATACTGCATTGTAGATTTTGACGATACAAATAATCGCGAAAAAAGAAGAAATATGGAAACGAAGGTACTCGACAAATCGATTAATTTCGAAATCAGTAAAGTAAATACGCTCGATAAAAGAAATGTAAGTAATCGTGAGCACGCAGTCAGGGACGTTTAATAAAGAACGATGATAAAAAAAAAAAATATATATATATGTCGGTTCGTGAACAGAAGTAAATTCGTACTCGTTCGTGCATGCAACGTGAGTGTAAACTAAACGTTCCTTTGTTTCCGATGCGATCAAGTTTGTCGCTGTATGAAATTTTGAAAGCGGAGCACGTGGGAGGAATACAGAACGAAGCCACACAACAAGAACGTAAAATCGATCCGAAACGAAAAACCGGGAGGGAACTGTAGTGGTAGTAACGAAAAAAATACTGACCTCTGTAAGCCTTTGTTAATGGCAAGCATGGCCTTGCCAGTGCTAAAACAAAACACAAAAAGAACAACGTAAGAAGAGAGATACTCCGGGAACGAGCCAGAAAAGGTCGGGATAAAAGTGTGTCGATCGCTTCTGATTCTTTCTTTCTTTCTTTCTTTCTTTTTTTTTTTTATTTATTTATTTTTTTCTCTCTCTCACCGAACTACCATCTATGGTGCCTCTCCGTTTGCTTTTCTCGTCGTTTGGGAATTGAACGCAGACAGACAGACAGAGAAGGAGAATACAGCGAGAGTGATAATCAACAGAAATTAGTAGAAAGTGGAGTAGAGTAAGTAGCGAGGCGTGAAAAACGGGAGAACCAGGGAAACGGAGCTTCGAACACCTCCAACTTCGCTCGGGGTGGCGGTGAAACGTAAAGAGGTAACGGGAAGCGCAAAAATCAAACTGCGGGGGCGATCGCGAAGTCGATAAGACGGGACAGGGTGGACATGGAAAATCAAATACGACAGAGGCAAGCGAAAGCCAAGCGCAACGGATTCTACACTTTTAGCCGAGTACACGATCGTTCTCGGACTCGTATCGTCGAATCTTCGTGATCGCGATACGACGAACGAATCGATCGATAATAAATCGTCTCCGGCCTTTCAACTTTTCCTTTACATATTTAGAAATAGAAATTTGTTCGTCTCGTTGAACCGATCGGACCTTACAGACGGACCCGAAGAAGCACACTCTCGACATTCCGGGAAGGTTTGTTTTCCATCGGATTAACGTGTATCCGGACCGTTGAATCGTCGTTTAAATAATGGCGAGAATCGTCAATTTTGCTCGTGTAAACACGTTGACCGCCACGTATGGGTGACAGGGATATTCACCGATGGGTTAAATAAATTAATTCCAAACGTGTGGTGGCAACAAGAACGAATCCGGATAAATTCTAAAGAGATCGCAGAAACAAGTACCATCGCAAATATCGGATCGCACCATTCCTAATGATACAGAAAGAGTAATTTAGCCTCGTAGGAGTTTTCGCGAGTTGCTTTGTCTGGCGGTTAACGCGATACACGCGTGCACGCGAAACGGAGGAGTAGCGAGAACCTTTTCCGATCGTTGTCGACGTTTCTCGACTCCATTTCCATCCAATTGTTTCCAAGTCAGCCTCGCGTTCCACGGTAACGTTCCGAAAAGAAAACGAGCCGTTGCTCGCGCCACGAAACGGGATCCACGTGTCAGGGACTCGAAACCGAAATCGCTTTGTCCATCGCTATCGTTACCGGGATCGTACATCGAAGTCAACACCGGTACTTTTCTGATTTCCGCTCGTACGACACGATCTTTACGTGACTTTCGCGCCGATAAACACGTTTATGAATACAATGTACACGAGGTATGCAAAAACCAATAGCATCGAGAGCGTGAGTCACGCAAACTTCGGGCCTTGGGCGAAACAGCAACGGGCTCTTTCGAGCAAGAAACTACGTACGTGCGTGTAGTATCAGGTACGTGTTGAAATCGAGAAATAAAAGTTGAAAACACGCGTTAGGCTTCGCGTTGTTAGTTTCGTAAAGAGATTTCGTGTAAAACGAGGAACAACGTGTTACATTTAATTCGCAATGGGGGAAAAACTTTGTGAATCGGTACAATTACCGGTACTGTAGTACGACGATATCGATATCGATATTCGCGCACCTTTCTTTCTAGAACGATTAAGAGTATCTCTGCAATATTGACAAATTGCGTTTCGGTGAAGGTCCCTGTTTTCGTCGAATGGTTGCTTGAATTGGTCGATGAGCCACCTTACCGTGGATCGCGAGGATAAAAACCAACAAAACTTACAGAAATAACAGAACGTTTGTGTGTGCCTTGCTCCTCCATGTTTCCAGAGTGGTCAAGGATCAGTCTTTCGCGCGACGGCTCGAACAACGTGACTGTTTTGCAAGCTTACAACTATGTTTTCTAACTATAATTAGTATCTAATTTAGAAGACCACCTTGTACCACTCGTCGTTGGTCGGGAAAGGGAGTATCTGGAACGGAGATAGATCTTCGGGGGGAGTTTTGCTTTTACAGGAATGGACTGGAGAAAATACTCAAGTAACGAAAGAAAAATACATGTCGCATTAAGGAGACGATCGCAGGTGTTGACGACGATAAAGAAAGGTCAGACGATGGTCCGTGATATCGACCGAAATGGTCGAGTAAAAATAAAAACGCATCCGACGCGGAACCGTTCGCAATTATCTGGCGCGTTACACGCTATCGAATTAAGCCTGGTACGCAACGTTTCGTCGTATCGGTGCTAAAATATTGACATCGAAGCATCGATCGTTCGCATTCGATTGGAAGGCCTTCCGTCGAATGCTCGACCGTTGCACCTGTTTAGACTCTATCTTTTCCCGTCGTGTTTTTATTCCGTGGGTTTCGTCGTCGTTATCGATCGCTCTCCTAAGAAGCGAGTCCGTCGAAGAAAAGAAAACGTAATTTCGGATTCCGCTCTACTGACTTGGATTTCTTGAACATCTACACGTCCTGGTGTCACCGTTCTCCGGCAACGGCGGTGAGAAAACAAGAAATCGGTCGGGGTTTAAGAAAATGGGGCACCCTCCGATCGAGGTGATTCTTTTTTATCATAGATAAGCCTTGACCTGGCGATTAGAATGGTGGTCGTCTTGGCTCTCGACTCCCCCTCATTTTTCCTCAAAATTGAAATTGTTCAAGAAGTGGTTTTTTGCACCGATCTCGGCGAATACATCATTTACAATTTGTTTGTTTTTTTTACGTGGAGAAACGTACTGTCCGAGTAGATTTTGGATAGTTTTTGCTACGAGCGACATTATTGAATACCGTTAATGTACATACTGTCCGAGCGTACATGTGTGTCCGAGTTTGGTGTAGTTTTTGGTGGAGCGGCAATAGTGAATACCGTTAATGTAAAAAACTGATGTTCCTCCACGGAAAAGAAAGTGGGAAACGATGTATTCACCGAGATCGGTGCAAAAAAAAAAAAAAAAACACTTTTCGAACCATTTCAGTTTTTGATCCATGGTAGGGGTTAATGGTTAGGATGACTACCATTGTAATCGCCAGGTCAAGGACTACCTACGATAAGTACCCAATTTCCTTAATCTCGACCCAAAAATCACGCGAAACAAAGCTTCTCGTGACGATGACGCGGTCGAAAGACGAACGAAACAGCGTCAGGGTAACGAAAATGTTTGATCGACGATAAAAATGGAACAAGAATAAAAAATATATATATATATATATATATATATATGTAATGAATTGTACGGTAGATGAGGTGCAGAAGGAGGAGCCTGCAGTGTACTCAGGTACTCAAACGGTGAGTGCGTTAAACGAGGAAAAAGATACGAACGATCGATCGATCGCTGAACGCTTAATTCGCGCGAGGAAGTAGAGAACGATTAATCCGTAATTCGTGTTTCGGTCGGGCGTTCTCGTCGCGACGAACGGAGTATCGGCGTCCGAGTTTGGCTTTCAACCGGGCATCGATCGATCGGTCGCGTGCTCGACAATGTGTTCAGAGTATCTACTGAACGATACGGAAGAGAACAAATCGAACGAAAGAACGAGAAAGTGAGAGACAGAGAAATAGAAACTGAAACGTAAGAGAGGAAAACGGAAAGCGTGATAGAATAGAAAAATAGAGAAAAAGAGACGAGAGAGATCTTTGGGTAGAGCGAGTAGAGGCGAGTAGGTACCTGGATAGTGGCGACAGTGGAATGTACCTGAAGCGGCCGGTTGGATGGTGGATCGGGCCGCCAAATCGTCGGGTCGCCTGCGGTGCCAGATAGGCGGCCAACGGCGGTATCGCCTTGTTGTTGTTGCTCGGATTGTTGGCGAACTTGACGGTGATCGGCTCGGTCGAGCCCTTCGGAATGGTACCGTTTAATTCTTGGATCGCCCTCTCGGCCTCGACCCGCTGGTCGAACCTTATGAAACCGACCCCCTTCGACAATCCTGTCGGAATCGGTTCAGGTTATTCGACGTGGTTCCTTTTTTATTTCGAGGTTCGTTCTTCGACGTCTTGCGCGGTTAATATTGCCCGACGCTTCCAGGCCAAAGTGGCGTGTCATTTTTCGAAAACTACCACCAACCCGTTCATCAACGTTCGAGCCAGCATTGCGGCTAGCATGATCGCTCGGCGTCCGCGGTATCCTCAGATCCGTTTACGAATATCAAATATTTTTGATGAAATTTATTTTACTTCCAAGTTTGCGCACCGGTTCATCTTAAGAAAATCGAGTTTAGACGGTAGACGACACTTTCGGTTCCCTTTAAACGATTATTAACCCTCTGTAACGCGTAACGTAACCAGTTCGAATAAAAGTGCATTCGTTTTGTCACTCTCTTTCGATGGAGAAAGTAGTATTCGACGCAGAGGGTTAACCCTTTGCACTCCGCTCGAGGCCTTTTTTCTGGTATCCACCAGCAACTCGAGATGTTTCTTAGCATTCTATTGCCGTGAATTCTAAGCTATCTAGATTTGAGAATAAGGTCACCTTTACCTCGCCGACAATCATTTTATCGACACTTGGAAATTATAATCCATAGAAATGAAACCTAAAGAAACATTAGGTATTGTAGATTTGCTGCGTGAAATCTAACGGTGACTGAGAGTCGCCCCTCTCGAGTGCAAAGGGTTAACACGGTTCGATTTTTAACGAACTACTGTTCCAAACCAGTGATCGTTACTTCAGGCACGACAACGAAATTAAATCGCAAACGTATAATTGGAACGTTTACCTTCTGGTAACGGTTTGGGGGCACCGGAATGTTTCCGAGAGTATCGCCGCGTCCTCGGACCCCGGAGCAGGCTGGCAATGCTGGCGAAACGTTGGAACCATTTTCCAAAAAGGACACGGACTCACCGGGAAGCCTCGTACAGTACAAACTCGGGGCAAACGAAAGCCTCGAGCTTCTTCCTCGACATCTTGATTTGCAACGATCTATTCGAACGCTAACGAACCTTTCTCCGTCGTTGTTTAAATCGTGGCGTACTATCCATTCCGCGATCAACGACGAATTTCGCTCACGAATCCGTCGTTGATGCGGCTATGTATCTTTTTTTTTATTTTTGTTTTTTTTTTTTTTTTTCTAGATCGAGTGGCTCGGTGCGCGCAGATTCGTTTCTTTACACCGACGTCGTGTTCTCGAGCGAGCGTCTTTTCGCCGTGTTTACCGATCGAGCGGTTTCCGTTTTCTTACTTTTCACGTTACTTTATATATATATTTATTTTCCCGCGAAAAGCTGAACGAGTCGATGGACGCGGCAAAAAGGGAACGAAAAGAACGATACGCTATAATCGAGAGCACGGTCGCAAAATAAATCATAAACGTCATAACGAACGACAAAAAGCGTAAAGAAACAAAAACGGCGCTTAGGAGGAACTTTTGGATCGTAACTATCGTAAAACGTGATCGCGCCAACAAAGCAGCCGAAACAAAAAAAAAAAAAAAAAAAAAAAAGAAAAAGAAACGTAAACGAAAGGAGAACAGAGGGTGAGATTAACGCCCCTCTGTTTCGTCGTCAACTGAGAAAAAGAAAAGCCAATCGCTCGAATCTTCGTGGAAATCAAAATTTCTTTTTTTCTTTTTTTCTTCTGTCGTTTCATTTCTAAAAATGTCGACGCGTTCGTTTTCTCTCGATGGAAACTTTGGCGAAGAAGCGCGAAATTCGTCGCGATCGTTTTCGCAGAACTAGTAACGCGGTAGAGAAAACGAATGATGTGCGCAAACGATGAGACGTGTACAAAGAACAAAATTAGTTGAAAACAAATGAAAGATGTAACGAACGGCTGCTTTTGTTTTAGCTTGAACGTAATAAGGGAAAAGAAAAAAGAGTTGTATGAGTTACGTACCGGGCAAATAGTCTCCGCCGCCGGTCACAAACTGTCGTACTAAACAGAAACGGAAAAAATCATATCACGTTAAAATTCAACTGGCAGCATACACGATTCGCTCGCCCCTGATTCGTCGACGGAAAGATGCGACAAATGATATCGAAGGAGAACAGAAGAGAACGTGACGATAAATGGAAGAGAGCTGAATAGTAAACGAATTATACAGAGATAAAAAAAAAAAAGAGAGACAGAGAGAGAGAGAGAAAAAGAGAGAGAGAGAAAAAGAGAGAGAGAGAGAGAAAGAGAAAAACGAATCGACGCTTTTTCCTCGCGTAGAGTTGAATCCCGTCGATTTCGTAATTTCGTAAGAATAACACGCCGGATGATCCGTCGATTGGATTCAACGCTACCGGAAAAAAGGAGAGAGACGCGTTCGAGGTCGGATTCGAAAATCGATAACCGTTCGATTTGTAGTTTCACGTGTCGCGGCGAGCAACCGTAGAAAGGAAAAGGAAAAAGAGACACTGATTCGCATGAGATGTATAAGGGGCGAGCGAGCCTTTGTGTTGATTAACGCTATTTCTCTCTTCATCCTTAAGTATGCAAGAATTCTCAAACATCGTGAAACGGTAGAAAACAAACATACTCGAGGCTGAACTGAAAAACAAACGAAAATAATAATAGTAATAAACTAAAATAGAGGCTAAAAAATTTGGATCGAGGACCGCGCTGTGGAAAATTTAGTGATAAGCAAACCAGCAACGAAAGGAGAAAATAAGAGGGGGGAATACGCTCCCGGAACGACGTGTGGTTCTAACAGTTAACGCCGGTGTCGAAACGTGACGAAATAAACATAGGAAGCTACGAAAAGTAAACGAGTAAACGCTGTAAATATATATATATATATATCGAAATTAAAAGGCAAACGAAAAATTTGTTAATCGCGTTACTAGCGAACAAATACATCGTGAGAGAACAAAAAAAAAAAAAAAAAGAACAAAGAAAAAGGAAAAAAAAAGCTAAAAATTAAACTAAAGTCACGGGACGAGAAAATAGAAGCTTCGAATATGGACGTAGAATAACGGTGTACCGTTATTCCCTGTAGGGTGGCTAGGCCATGAGGCTGTGCGTGTAACTGGGGATGCAAACAGAATGCACTGCTAAAAACGTAAGCTGAGAACGCAACGCAAAACAATAATGATCCGTAGAAGTAACGAAATCAGAAACGGAAGCAGAACCGGAGGCTTGCGATCGTGTTCCCTCTCGAGACATCTCGATTACAAAAT
This sequence comes from Hylaeus anthracinus, assembly GCF_026225885.1. Lineage (NCBI taxonomy): Eukaryota > Metazoa > Arthropoda > Insecta > Hymenoptera > Colletidae > Hylaeus > Hylaeus anthracinus. The sequence goes on along the minus strand of NW_026534348.1, from coordinate 3,514,718 downwards.
ATCCTCTCGTTGTTCTGCGCAAAAAAAAAAAAAAAAAAAAAAACAACAACCAAAAAAACGAAAAGTAAAAGCGGGAACGAACGAAAACGAAAACGAAGAAGAAAAAAAAAACAGGGGGTGAAACAATAGCAAAGAAATTCGAACGAATCGGCGAACGAAAAGTGACAAAAACGTTTTTCGTTCGCTGCTGGCTACAACGACTCGATTCTTTTTCACTCTCGACTCGTTCGAGAACGAGCATGTTCGTTCTCGCTCTGCTTGCAGGCGCACCGATCCACCCCACGTGAAACGACTAGAACCCCATGGCCTACTATCTTCGTCGATCCTCGATCGGACACGCACACGTTCGCAGAGAGCTTCGTCGCGAGCCCCCGCGATCAATTCTCCCGTGTATTTCGAGTCTGACTCGCAACGGTCCCAATCTACTTCGTATCGGCGTCCGTGTCACAGACTAGAGAACACATTATCGAACTCGACAATTGCTTTTCGGTCGCATTCACCCCCCAACTTTTCGGTGGGCCACGCCTTACCGCAGGGCATCTCGCTACTGGTCAACACGATCCTCGTTACTGCCAAGTGACAACGTACGATAACTCACCGGTGATGTTGTCGCAGAGTATCCGCGACGTGATGATTCTGCCGTAAGGGCTGAACAGATTCTCCAAGTCTTGCTGCGTCATGTTCTTCGGCAGACCGCTCACGTAAAGGTTCGCGCCTTTGATCGCCTCGCTGCTGGGTCTCGCGTACGATACCTGGACAAACCAACCGTTATTAATTTTAACACGAGCAATTCGATAGGCTTTCGAAAGAGAATCGTCGTTTAAAGGAGGACTTCGAGGCCGAAACTAGCTACCAGTAGTTACGGTGACAACATTTTCAAACTTTGTACTTTTATACAGCATTTCACGCTTAATTCAATTGATGCGAACGAGGACATGTTTAAACAATTTTGCATCTGTGAAAAGGAAACGTTTGAAAAAGAAGTCGGGTCGAAAAATCCATACTTAGCGGACGTGTAAATCTGAAAGTAACGATCCGTCAATGACTCTTACTTCCAAAGCGACTACATTCGAACTACGAAATCCAGATTATGTAATACAATTCGAAAGAAATCTTTATAAACAGACATTTTCTTTGATACAATTTGGAGAATCGCAATGTAACGAACCTTGATCGTTTTAGTTTGCAGACGAAGACCGTTGAGCGTGTTTATGGCCTTTTCAGCGTCCTCCGGCCGATGATAGTTAACAAAACCGTAACCCAAACTCTGACCTGCAACAGAATAGCGCGAGATTTCGGTGACGATTTTACTCGTGCTGGAAACGGTGAGACGCGACTGAGAGTCAGGCGCGGCTTCTTTTTATCGCGACGACGCGATAAAAATTCGCAATGGGCGAGCAACGCAACGAATTCACGTTAACGAATTCACACGTGACACTGAAACGTCCCGACCAGCGATGACGCGAAAAATCACCGTTAGTGATTCAGAAGCGGTTCATGTTAATTGTTATCGTTAGTGTCTCGCTGCCTGCCCTTAGCGGAAATTCAAGAAACTACAAATGAGTCAAGTTTGAATTGTATTAAAATTATATCAACGTTGCTTTTAGGCTATATTATAATACATATACGATCTAAGAAGAAAACATAATTCGTGAAAAGTGAAGAGAATATTTGTAAGTTTGTTGTCTATTGACTGAATGAGTCGTTACGGCTAACCGCTCGCACGCCTCGAGACTCGGGGCAGTTAGTTACGATCGCGCGAGAGATTCACAGCTACGATTTTGCTGTCTAGAATCTAAGATTCTAAATTGTAAATTGTTAGGCCTGGATCTTTAATCCCAATCCGACTTTGTTGTTGATTCAGGTAATGCACCGGGTGAAGATCAATTGTGTTATTCATGTAATTAATTAAGTAATAATTTATGTAATTATCTTTAATATAATATCGCAGTATTATTTTTGCTACACCAACACAAGTCGTCATTTTACTCTCTCGAATTCCGCATCCTTTATGTTATAAGCCCTAAGCTTACAACTTATATGTTCTCTACCAATCGGAAGCGATCACGAAGAATCGCGAGTCACTGTGAAAAATAATCTTGATTTGAAATGAACGTGACTGAATCGCTCTGTTGCGTGGACAATGTTCCGAAACGCGCGACGGACCGCGAACGGGATAGACGAGTTCATTGAGGAGGACGCGCGCGGTTCATGTTTTTCGAAAACAGGAAACAGTCGAGATGCGGTACGGCCCTGAGGATCGTACGGCGAGGTCGAATATAAAGCAGCAGAGCCTCAAACCAAACGACGCCCCCGCTACTTCGCCCGCTCGAAATAGCGTCGCGACGTTCGCGCGCACGTGCTTCTCCTCTCTCCACTAACGCGTGGAATTCAGCCGCGCGTACGCGCAGCGAAATTACGCTGGATTACGCGTACCACGGTGCACAGCGTTCGGCTTTGAAATTTCGGCGAAATTATTACGTCGGAATGATCGATAGGAACGTTCAACTTTCGAAATCTGGTCGTTCGAGAGGATTCTGTTCGTGAATCGATACACAGTGGACCAAATTTCTATAGGAACAACAAAAATTTCCGAACGAAATCCGAAATTTCTTTCCATAAATGGACTTTGTATACGATTGTAATACCTTACGTGGAAAGCAACATTGTTATCGTTCGAATGGTATAAGTAAGTCTTCTTACGAATCTAATATTCGTAAAGAAACATCTGAATGCCGGCCAAGGTAAGTGCGAGAAGTTTCTATAAGAACAGTGTTATTTACGTAGTTTAGTTTCACGATTCGCATCGCGTTTCATTATACAACGTGAATATTTAGGTTGAGGTAGAAACGATTGCAATATAAGATATCGTAGTTTCTACATACATAGTAGTATGCCGTTCGGGAAAGTTTTAAATCCGGAAGAAGGAGCAAAAATCGAAAGAAATTAGTAGATCTAGTACATGTACAGGGTGTCCACGGGTGACAGACGCATATTTCAATAACTATCGATGATGGTACGATAATAACGCACGACTCGACCATACGACTCGAGATAATAATTACACAGCGATTTATATAAACAGAGTCTTTGTATAATTTTATTTATAAATGAAACAAGCACGAAGGGGGTACGCAGCATTGCGCAATCGTTCGTGTCCCGACGTTATCGAAACTTCAGCTCGAGCTCGAACAATGGATACTTAGAAACAACCCATATTTATTTACCGGTAATCCGGTAAACGAGGAGCAACGAAATTCGACGTCTCGCGACAGGGACGACGACTGTTCGAGAGACCTCGCGTTGTTGACATTCCGCGTGAACGTGTAATTACGGTCGGATGGTAAGTGGTCGTAGAATCAAAAAGTAAACATACGAATAGATTCTCAATTTTCGACGCTTTAGCGTATCATCCTCGGTGGGTATTCGTTGATAGAAAAATTACGCATAAATAATGTCGAGGGTTTACGCCAGGGAATTTGTGGAGAGTTAGGCAGACTGCATTGCACTTGTAATAAACATATATTTAAAGGATAAAAGGATATAAAATAATATATATATATATATGCGTTACACACAAAACTGCACAACGGTGCATAGAGAGATCACATCGCAACAGGAAGTACATGGAAGGAGGCGCGGAATTCGAACGTTATTCTAACAAATAACGTACGCGAAGAGGAAAGAGTATTAAAAAAGAAGAAACCTTCGAAAATGTTCCGTTCTCCTAACTAAGAATAAACGTGTCGGATGAATCGACTGACGTAGAAATTTAAACGTGTAACTCCGGCTTGGTGGATAACCACCATACGCGAAATCGATGGAACGCGTCAACCCCGATGCGTTGTAAATCGCGAGATTCGTATCGGACAACACTCGACATCTGACATTGGCAGGTGTCCGTCGTCGATGATTTCCAATCGTCCCCTGTCCGTCCGACGATTTTTCCGAATACATCAACGTCGTCGCGCCGAAGAGATTCTATCCGAACCCTGAACGCTTTCGAGATAGAACGGACACCAAACAAACATCAATGGGGGAGACTAAACACTATTATTCGCCGTCAGCGTCCACTAATTGATAAACATACGAATGGCGTAGGAAGGCGTAGCCTATTCCCGATATCAAGGTTTTATTTATTTAGTAGTTCATTTAAATTGAATTTCAATTGGAAATGGAGCAAAGACCAACTGGGTTATCGGGAAATTAGAGAAAAGCAATTTTACGCGGTATTTTACGTATTCGTTGAGACGATTTACTTCGCGAAACATTGTAGCGAAGCGTTTGGAGAAAGGACGTGAATTTTCGTACCGAGCAGCTCGATTTTCTGCGATCGATCTTCGAGGGAATAGATGAGATTTGTAGTCGACTTACCGGTGAGTTTGTCGCGGATCAACTTGCAGCTCTCCACCTCGCCTATGCTCGCGAAGAGGGATCGAATCTCATCCTGGGTCATGCTCTGCGGCAGGTAGTTCACGATGAGATTCGTCTTCGACTCTTCCTGCGAGGTCTGCCCGTGGGTGGAACCACCATTTTGTTGCACAACCGTGTCCATTCCGTTCGCCATCATTGCACTCTTTTACCGGATTCTCTCTAACTACGTACGAAATCTGAAACGAGAAAGCAACGTTTTATTTTTATTTTTATTTATTTATATATATATATATATTTTTTTTTTTTGATCGTTGCGCGACGAAACGACTAGGTGGGTTCGATCTCGCGATCTCTCCGACTCGTCGATGGTCTTTCGTTTCTCTTTCTCTGTCAATGCTATTCCCCTGGACCTTCGACAACGCAACCCAAAGCCTCTTGATTATGCTGTGACGGATCGATCGCACCGATCGAATCTATCGCGAAGGAGACAGGGACGTCCCGAGAAGTCGCGACTCGATATACACGACACGATAAACGAAACGACAATCACTGCGCACTATCTTTTTCGATATTATGCACTGGAAACGATCGATTATGCATCAGGAGCGCACGGTGTCGTTCTAGTTTCTGATCGAGTGACTCCAACTGCCAGAGTTCGTCGAGACCCTTTCAATGAGATTTTCAAACGAGCCTGTCGACGTCGATTTATTAGGCGCGAACGGCTGTTAATAGACCCGACGAGCGGGAAAACCAAGCGAAGAAACAAACGGGCGTAAACACGCGCGCGACGAGAGGCCGCGTGCCGACGGAATACAGTTCGAAGGACGCTAAAATGTCCGTCAACCAAAACACTGTAAGTGATGCACAAGTATCCTTCGCGCGACACCAGGAACGTCGAGATTGGTTTCGCCTTTCGCGGAAACAAAATATTGTGAATGTCTACGCTCGATCGAGCGAACGAGGCCTGTTTCAATAAAGGAATTTCGGTCAAAGAGCCCGATATGCCCGCGTACCGCGCATCAATGATACCCTTTTCTTCGAAATTTAACACCGTAACTAGACATTTTCCTTTCGGCATCGATGGTACCCAAATACAAAATATAATACTTGGAAAATTGACGATAATATCAGGGTTATCGAAATGTAATCAAACTTTTATCGACATTAATTTATTAACGAAATCTTAAATACTAATCAACAAAATAATTTCCATCGTTTACTAACGCTTTTTTGCGAGAGTGAATTTCATTCTTAAAAGAGTCCTTCGATTTTTCATTGAAAAACTTTCATTTTGATCAGTTTTCGGTGTTAACAAAACCGAGACCTGATATAAACAAAAAGTTTCTTTGGCAGATATTACAGGTAACGTTCAGTTCTATTGTTATTTACTTCGAATGAGCGCATTTCCCAGCGCGTCAAACCGCGAAACTTGTGCAGAGTTTAGCAAAATTGTTTGGTTTCGAAAAGTCGGGCCGAGGCACGGTCGCCACGACTCGACTCGCGAAAATTCACGGTTCGCGGGGCTGGATACTGACGTAATCTGACAATGACTTTCAAAACACAGCGTGAAAAGAACAGGCGGCGGTGGCGGTTGGAAGGGCCGAGAGGGAAGGGTCCGATAGAAACGAGGATAATTTAAAGGGGCGACGACCCCCTTGGTTCTGGTTTAAAGGGCTCGCCTCCCTTACGTTTCCCCTTCCACTCTTCCGACCAACCACCGTGCTCGATACGCTCGAGAAATCTATAGGGTGTTTGATATCTCTTCGCGGCCTCGCCTTCGTGCTTTTCAGCTAGCTTTCACGTTGCGGTAGAATTTCATATGCAAGGGATCGTTTCAGTCGTGCTTCATCGTACGGCATCGAGTACCGAAAAGAATTCTGACTTGAAGCCTGATTGAAAGAGCTAGAGATCGTATTGGGTCGGTCCTCCCAAAGCTCCGAGACCTACACCTTTCTAGAGATGATACGTTCGGCACATCCTTTCCTTCTAACTCGGTTCCTTTTAACTCTGGATGCGCCAAAGTCCGAGCTAATTAAAAGGGAAGCACGGTCGCGAGTCAGCCGTCAGTTTCACGCAGCCGTGAAAGGGGAAAAGTAATTCCACTCTAGACACCCGGTACGCGGGTCGCAACCGAAGGGACGGAAAGCGAGCAAAATAGAGGGCGAGGGGGTCGGCGGGGAGGAATTATAGGCGCTGGCCGTGGGGTGCCGATGGTGTTCATGGTTAAGGCGAATACACACAGCTGCCGCGACGCATACGTATCATTCGAGGCACGAGCTACTGGTGTACATTTTAATTCTCTTTTTCCCTTCCGCCTCCAGACCTCTTCGTGTCTGTCGTTCGACGTGACGTATCAGCTGTCGTTACGGCCGCCCCACGCAGGGTGCAGTCTCTGTCTCGTGACTGTGGTCACCCCAATCGGACTGACCACGCTCTCTCCGAAGATAATAGATAGCTTTTATTATATGCATCGAACGTGCCGGGCCCACACCCCACCCTATGGGAAAGAAACTAGGACGGTAAAACCTACCAATTCGACTGCGAACGAACGCCACGAAATTCTACTCGAACATTTTTTACTATTCGATTGGTTGAGTTAACGTATCCTCTTCGGGAATATTGCCGCATATACGAATACCCTTTATCACGTTGACCGCCATGTCACCCATATGTGGGTGACAGTCAGAGACGGGCAAAAACCCTAGACTTCGAATAAATCTGAAGTTTGCCGATACGTTTGTCTCGTTTCCTTCTTTGAAACATTTTTAAAAAGATGAAACGAGACAAACGTATCGGCATACTTCAGATTTATTCGAAGCCTAGGGTTTTGCCGCCCATCACTGGTGACGGTGCTTTTCACCGAAGAACTAACAAAATTAATTCTGAAAGTTAAGCTTCAAAAGAAACGAATTTAAATGAAATTCGTGTATCTTGGATCAAGTTACAAAAATAAATACCACGAGGGATGTTTGATTATGTCGTTTTCAATAGTCTGAATAATATTTCATTCTAGCAGAAATTTTCAAGAATATTTCTCTGGCAGTCAGCGCGTTATATTAAAATAATTGTCATTTACGATCGCGATACCTTTTACAATTGCGACACGTTCAAGCGAGACAGCATATGAGTTAGAATCAAATCGATTTACAGATGAAAATTAATTTGGTTCGTGGGTATCCGGATTGGAGTAAAAACGAATCTATTCGAAACTCCATCCCTCGAGAGGATATAGAAAAAGATCCAATGGACGCAATTTTATAATATCTGAGAACTACGGCGATACTATCAACACGTTGATCGCCATGTCACCTATATATGGGTGACAGTGTTTTTCACTGAAGAACAAAGAAAATTAATTTGGAATATTCAGTAACAAAGAAAATAAATTTGAATGAAATTCTTAAACTTCAACGAAGTTATAAAAATAAATCCCACAATAAATGTTTGATTATGTATTAGGTCGTCCTAAGAGTTCGTGTCATTTATACTTCTATTTCTCGAATCAATATGTGAAACATACTCTTAAGTGTCACAAGAAAAAATAATCTGTCTCATTTCACAATAGTTTCTCACCTCTCTCAGAGATTATACCGTTTACCATTATACCGTTACTAGAAAATTTCTGTGGTTTTTTATTAAATTCCGACCCAGTCTTCGGCACGAACTTCTAGGACGACCTAATAACTTCCAATAGCCTAGAAACAAAACTTAATCACAATAGAAATTTTCAAGAGTATCGGTCTGCCAGTCAACGTGTTAAAGTGTTTTCGAAGTTTAGTTCGAAACTTGGCAGACTCGCTAAACGGAGTGCAATCTGTCTCGACTAAACGTATGTAGAAGTTTGGAGTGGTCAGGCTTTCTTAGCATACTCGGTGGCAATGTTCGCGAGCTTCGAAAGGAAAACAGCGCGTTCAGCAGTAGGAGAAAATGTCGGGAGTTATCGTAACCCCGCATCTTCGTCGTTATCGATCCGCCTTCGCTGCTCCAACATCGCGATATTTTAGGACGTCGCAATAAAAGCCGGGAGATATATATATATATATATATATATATATATATATCTGCGTTCGTGGCAATTAATACCCTGACTGCGGATTTTATGCATTTGTGATACCAAGATTGTGAAAATAGATCGAGGTAGCCAGAGCTATGGAACAACATTTCGAAATAAATGATATACATTTCCTAAGATAGAATACATCGCTATGGAAAAGCGAGCTTTCTATTTAAATCGCGATCTCTGAAACGCAACGCGAAATTTCAGTCGGTGGTAGCAGGTGGGTCGGTAGCCGGGGGGTTAAGGTTCGATTTTCGCGTATGTACGTTGGCAGATACGATCTTCGGCCGGTGGCCAGGTGGCCATGGCGACGGATCATGAAAATCGCGTGGCCGGGACCGATCAATACGAAGCGCGACTACTCCTCGGCCCCTGCCGCGCTCGTTTATCTCTCTCTCTCTTTCTCTCTCTCTCTCTCTCTCTCTCTCTCTCTCTCTCTCTCTCTCTCT
>NW_026534348.1:3355947-3505828 GCF_026225885.1 Hylaeus anthracinus | reverse complement strand
TCTCTCTCTCTCTCTCTCTCTCTCTCTCTCTCTCTCTCTCTCTCTCTGTCGCGTGCTGGCTAGCTCGTTCTTTCTCTTTCTCTCCTTCCTCTGGTGTCGCGCGCACGAGAGATCTCTCCCCTCCGCAATTCCAAGGGAAACCCCTCCCGCGTTGGCGTACGCCCCTTTCCGCGCGAGAAAGCACACACGACGTACGCACGCATGTGTACGCGACACGCGAAAAAAGCAGTAGCTCGTGCCGCTATCGGAGCGACGGGACGAATGGAGGGGAGGGGCATACGGGGATAAGACTGCCGGCGTGGAGAAAGAACGACGACGAAAGCACGCAGAAAGCAAAGGGTGAAGAACGAGAATGCGCCACGAACCTCGCACGGCACGTGCTCCGAAACCCCCCAACGAGACAGCGTCTCCAAGTCCTATTGTATCGCGGACGAAAGTCGTTCGCGAACAAATAAAATGTAACGAGGTGGACAAAAAAAAAAAAAAAAAGATAAACGTCGATGCGTTAACTATCCCGTGGCTTACCTGTTTATTTCTTCACCTTCTCTCAGGATCCACCTTCTACCTTACGACCGATGTACGTGAAGGAGCACAAAGAGACACACACAGACACACACCAGAGACACAGAGAAAAACACTTTTCCTTCGAGACGCGACACACTCTACTCCGCCTCGTGCTTCCTCGACGTCGTCTACGCTTTTCCCTCTTTCGTATTCCACCGAATCTTTCGATCACCACGCGGTACCGTGCACTGTGCAGAACTAGCTTGTGCGATACGCGTCTATCGCTCTCGTGCTCGTCGGTGTATATCACGCCGGTCCCTGATCTTCTCTCTACTCTTTCTCTACTCGTGCACCTACTAATATCACGCTCTCGCACCGCCGCCCGGAACAGAAGGGGAAATCAATGAAAGAAAAGTACGACGCGAGCGCTCGTAAATCGGCATTTATGCTCGCCTCCTGCGATCGTCGGGTCCCTCGATTTCACTTTGACCAGCGACGCGAATACGAGCGACGTGTAAAATCTTCCGGAGTCGGGACCACCGAGCATTCGTATCCGTCGATCGTAAAAAGAAACTCAGTTGGAGTACGTGTGTATGCGTATGTGTGTGTGTGTGTGTGTATATGCGCACGAACATGTGTGTACAAAGAATAGAATACGAGTATGACTGTGTGTACGTAACGTGTGAACTGTAGAGGATTACGCGAGACTAGAAATTAAAGCGTTAAACACTATACTAAAGAAACGGAAATAACGATACGACACGGGCGGAGGCTGCCTAGAGACTGGCCGCACCGGCCTGACTCGAGCGGCTTGCACCGTTCGGCGAGCTCCCTCGGTCAATTTCGGCGACGCTCGGACGGGTTCGCCCACCCTCGGCTCAGCCCGTCGCGAACCCCCCGTTTGTATTACGTATCTCCTCCCACCAACCCGTTCGCGCGCGTACGCTGCGAGGGGTTGCCGATCGAACTAATAAGAGACGTATGCGCGTTCTTAAATAAACTGCGACCTCGCCGATCGAACGAGCACCCCTCGACCATGCGAAAACCCTTCTGTTCAACCCCGGTCGAATTCGAAAAATTTCCAATTTGCTCGAGTGTACTCTCCTAACCCTATTGTTGTGCTACGAAACAATGATATCGAGCGCCATACTTTTTCAAAGCAAAAAAATTAACAGCCATCGAGGAAAGAATCTTTCCAAATGGTGAAATGGTAAATTCCGAAAAAGAATCGAATGTTTTCTACATTGTTTAAATAATATGTTCGAACTATCGGGAGTTAACGCGACTTCTATTGGTCGTGTAGCATAGTTAAGCTTTTATCGGCGACTCGATTGGATCTGCATACGTAACAAGAGTGTCGACACTCGCGAATCGCTTCGCAGACGATATTCCAGCGTCCCCGGCCCTCGAGATGCTTGCGGGGGTTTGTTCGCCCGAAATGTTTGCAACATGGCTCCCCGATATTACGTAGACGGAGGTATGCCCCCTCTCCTGCCTCCCCGGTTGCTCGCATCGCCACCCTCCCTCCCCCCTTGTGTCAGATCATGGCCAACCCTTCACGGTTTTTGACCCCCGCTGTCCCGGGTGCGCTATCGGCGTCGATACAAGAGTTCTTTTACCCCTTACGAGGCCGCACTCGATCGGGAGTGAACTCGAAACCACGAATTACATCGTCGAGACTGGTGGACGTTTGCCAAAGACCACGAGGATCGACTTTTTCCGAGAAAATTGATCAAAAAAAGAAAATACCACCGTCTCCCCTCCACGCGGATGGAAAATACTAGGCAACACTTGTACGAGTTTCATTGTAAGTCAAGGGGTGAGAGGTCTTAACCCATTTAAGGGCGAAAAGTCGATGCACCTGTGTGTACCCTCCGATGCGATTATCTCGCTCCGATTGGTTTCCTTCGATTCATCGATTCTCGCTTCCGGTGTCTCGTTCCAGAGGCGTAACGAACTCCGTTTCAACGCTTAATAATAATAACAACATCATTCGTTACGAGCGATCGCGTTCGCGAAACGGAGAAGACGCGAGCACAGACGTGGCGTGCCGCGAACCAACGCGGGAGAGGATCGAAAAAGCTGCATCCCTGACCTTACCCTGACTTTATCTCCGGAGATCGGGAAGCCCGGTCCCTGAAACGACGATGGGCCAAAATTATGCGCCGCTGACGAAACAAGGCGAGCAACACTTGGCGGCCGTGCCAATAACCGCGAACCGGTGTTTTCAGGAATTCGTTTCCGTTATCTTGCGTCACGCAATAGGCCCGTAGCGCGATATAGACGGCAGTTTTACATCACGAATCGTGAACGACAGACTGAATTACAGAGAACTTAAGAGCCTACGCCAATAACAGCGCGCGACGATGGACGATGGCGATGGACGGATCGTGAATTCGTAATCGTGAGTTCGTAATCGTGGGTTCGTAATCGTGTACAAGCGATCGTTTTTGGAGCGATTCGAAGCCTTGGCGGTGAATCGATCCGATTTGAGAGAATCTGGACAACTCGGATGAATCGGAGCTGCTGGCGAACGCGGCGAAGGCTCGTCGGTGCATGCACCAACTGTCCACGAGTGAAATTATAAATACATCCGCGTATAAACACTATAAATATACACGGCGATGGTATACGGAAAAGCTTGTCCGAAGCTTGTATGTATACCGTGGAAACAAGCAACGCCGTCGATCTATCAAAGCACCGATACCGTTGGAAACTCGTTAAAGAATTCCGTCGCGCCTTAGACGACCGCGGCGGGATCCAGCCAGGGATCGTCCTCGTTATTCTCTTAACAATTTATTGATCCGATCAAACGGATACTTTCCAATTTCAGGCAATCCTCGTTGATGGTTCGAAATTATCTCGAGTCGAACAATTTAGAACCGAGGCGGGTTAACGATCTCACGCGGGGTCTACTTATCTCGCGAATCGTTGAATTGTACTTTCAGAAAATGAATTACTACGGACTTTTCCAACGGTAACAATATTCGCGGATCGCGCACGCGACAGGACCCAATGTCACCGTCGCAGAGACGCTGTAACGGACATTGTCTAGTCGCGCGAGAAAGAAGGGAGCGAAGCTGGGATCGGGCCACGAGAACGTGTAACAGATGCGGAACGGTATGCAGGGAAAAAAAAAAGTAGGGACACGTACAGTAGAGACGCATATGCGAGTATGCGTCCATTATTCTCTGTAGCTTTAAAACCGGCCACGCGGTGCGTAAACGCGCGACAGGAAGTTGCCACCGCATTACCGTTGGAACTGTGAAAGTTTGCTAGCCCTCCGATCGCCTCGACGACGGATGAAAAGGAAGCAATTTCCGCGCGACTTTGCCCGTGATAAAAAAAAAAAAAAAAAAAAAAACCATTGTCTCGATTATTCTACAGCTTTCATAAACAGGTCTCTGGTATTCGGCATTAAAGGCAGAAAAAGTCGATATCTCGGTTGCTGTTGATCTCAGTGATGAAGATTTTCTTTAAATCCGATAGGAAACGAATACTATTATTTTACTATTTATTTTGTGCCGTTCGCATTCGACCGCGTGCTCCTTCGCGAATCATTAGGTGACTGTCTTTTCGTTTTCCGAAACTCAGATGTTTCGATCGATATTTCCGATAACTGTGTAGCTCGCGGTTCCAGCCGCGTAGAATAGCAACTCCTTTTTAGCCCTTTAGGGGTTGAATTTCGAGATATTCTTGTATATATCATAAAGGAAGCCTCTGTGCACAATTTCAGCTTTCTAGCTTCAAGGGTTTGGCTTGGGCGTTGATATGCCAGTGAGTCAGGGCTTTCATGATTTAAACAAAGGTCGAAAGGTGGCTTCGGAGTGTCTTCCGTACGCGCGAACGTTCGACGGTTCTGGGATCCCTTCGGTCTTTGCTAAACGAGATTTATCGCCACGGAGGATCAGAGAGAGGTACCATAGATCGTGAATCATTTCCAGCGTGAACGTGGTTGACAAACGCGAGGCGTACCCTCTTTCGTTAAGTCATGATCCAGCTGTCGAAGCTACGTTTTCAGGGTACGGCCCCACCTCCGTCATCGATCCGGTGGACGACGTGCACGGACATAATTCCACTGCGGGAGCAATAATTCCGTCCGTGAAGTTTCTGCGGGGTCGCTGAACCCCCGTACGGATTCGTCGATGTCTTCCAAATCTATTCCGAATCTACCCTGCTCCGCCCCGAGCTCAACTCGAAACGATACTAGGAAGACTAATTTGAATACTTTTCTCTTCGTACGAAACATTCTGTATGTATAAAAGATTATCCCTTCGCAGACACATGTACAAGGGGTGAGAACAGCCATTGGCTTTTCGTTGCCGAGAAAGAAATGTGTACGCGCTCTTATAACAGAAGTAACAGCGCTTGAAAATAGTTGATAGATTGGGATTATCGGTTGAATAGTTTAACGAACACTTTCGGCACGGTAACAAACGTTTCGAGCCAATGCGATCATCATTGAAGCAGCGCCAGACGATACCGTAGATACGTCCGCAAATACTGGCCGGGCTTAAATATACACGAGGGTTAAGAACGATAATGGCTATATAAATACCCAACGAGAAGATAGATCGAACATTATATTCGTCGACTTTTGCTTTATTGAAAAATGCTGATATCGATTCATCGATAGACAATAAACGCGAACGTCGGGCGTTTTGCTCGTTGCGTGCCTCGATGCTCGGTACCACGTTCAAAAATCGATCGGTTGCCAACGTATTATCGTCCAAATATGGAAGAGGGATAACGATTTCAACGAGTATTTGCGCAAAAGCGAGGCGCGATCGATCGATTCCCTCATCCTTCGACGAGCAAAATTCTCGTTTGCATAACAAATTTCGTACGAGGAATAAGATATAAGAATATCAATTATTCGGTGCGCGTATATCTGGATAACCGTACGAACTGTTTCTCGTGTCTTTATTCGTCGAAACGAGTCATCGAGCGAGAAATAAACAATTATGAAACGAAACTTTGCCCGCGTCTAATGTCAACGATTGGCTGACGCAATAGTGTTCACGACACGAGATGCGATCGTATCGCCACGTATCCGAGGAAACCTTACTATTCGCCTCGGAGTCCACGAACAATGATTGCGTAACGTAAACAAACGCTTCCAGGGTGGAAAAACGCCCGCTTGGCCGACGATCGCCGAACGCTTTTTGCGTCCGTGCTCGCGATTCTAAGAATTATAGGACCATTGAAATCGCTGACGTCACCGAACGTTCAACGACGAGCAGCAATAAAAAAAAAACTGAGAGTGGAACTATCACCGCGATTACCAGCTTCGTCGGTCTCGACTCGGATGAAAATTGAACGAGCCGATCTCGTTGGAATGGTTTCCCGATCTCGGGAAACGGCTGGGTTGGTATTAAGCAGACTAGTCGTCCAAGTTGAGTATGAGATATAAAAATGAACGACGATGTCTGTAACCATCCCCGAAGCGTACCCTAGGCGTTCGTGCAAACGGCGTTTCGTTGGTTGCGCGTCGGCGTACACCCCACGAAGTTCGTTGGTAAAAACCGGAAGCTACCCTGCGCGTACACGCAATTAGTAACCGAGCACGATCATTTATTCAGCTCGGCCCTGGGACGGAGTTGATCGTCGAGGAGTGGCGATTACCATCGCCCCGTGTCTTCTCGTCGTTATCGTCGTCGATAACTCGTTACAAGGATTACCGGGAACTCGCTCTAAACTCGAACGAAGTTTCGATAAATTGGCGGTGCGTGGGTATACATCCGCGAGACAGGGGGAGAGAGAGAGAGAGAGAGAGAGAGAGAGAGAGAGAGAGAGAGAAACACAGGACGTTAATACTGTGTTTCGAAGGGGGACGCGTGGCCGTGTGTGCGATGCAATCATATTACGCGCGACGGACGAGGAGCGGAGAGAGGGAGGAAGATCGAGGGAAAAAGAATGACGGATGAACGGGGTGAGAGAGGACAGAGAGAATGGAGAAAGGTAGAGAAGCTCCATTGATTGGTCGGTGGCACGATGGAACGTTGCAGTTGCCCCGGGGGTATATGAACCCCGGCGGTAGCGCTGTCTCGCTCTCTCTCTCTCTCTGGCTCTTTTTCTTTCACCCTCCCTCCCGTAGTTTACCCTCCCTACGATTTTACCCCACGGCGAAACGCAGGCGCGTCACATGGACCCAGGAACGATCAATACGAGCTTCCCCAACTAGCTAGACCCGGTCTTTCTCCCACTCGTCGCTTTTCTATCCTCCTCTGTTCCACTCTCCGGCTATCATCCTCCTACCAGGTCTCCCAACCCTCGGTCAATCTTTGATATTTCCAGGCCGGGAATTTTCGTCGAAATAAACCTGCAGAGAAAAAACGCGAATTTACATTCGAATTTAATTCCCTTCCCGACGCTTCGCGCCATCCACCTCTCGACCTACGCGCTATCTTTTCTAATTAGACGAATTGGATCAAGCGATTCTAGCCACCTTCGGTCGGCGATAATCGAATACACGGATTAGCGGCGACGGGCGCGAAAGGAATCGTGGAAAACGAGGCTCGAATCCTGTCCATAGATTGCGGATCTCGAAATGAAAGAAACGTGGACGCACGTACAAGTATACTTCGTGTCGCGCCACTCTTTACGTTCGAGCTGTTCGTTTAAATACCAACTATCCATCGCTCGTCATTTTTCATTTACCGAGGGGCCCACTCGTGGACCCCGAACCACGGAATTCGTTCGACTCGATCCTCCGACGGCGGTTCTTCCTGTTCGCAAGAAACGACCAAGTACAACGTTGGACGAAAGAAATACGCTGCGGGCATTCCCTCTCCCTACTGGCGGATGGAAACGAAAATCGTTACCGCGAAACATAGGAAAACGGAAGTAAGCGGTACACGTATGTACTTAAAGGCGGTGTCTCTCGAAACGTTCATCGTCATCATCGCACTATCTAACACCCCTTTATCTCTCTCACGCACCATTGTGATCGAGGCCATCATCGCGGACGAAAGCGTCCCTCTCGAGACTTCCTGCTTGTCCTCGACGAGGACCCGCAGTGCCAGTTGCTCCATCCTGGATCTGCTTGATCCTTCATGCACACTCTCGCCGCTTTCCGTCATATCCTGTTACCGAACTCATTTCGCACTCGATCGACCGTCCTTGAGACGTTTCTTTCTTTTCTTTTTTAAAACTCCCATGTGATTGGTCTTTCTTTCATTTTTTGTGGTTTCTTTGATCGGTTCGTTTGATTTTTGAATTTTTTTTTTTTTTTTTTTTTTGGTTCATTTTTTGTTATTATCATTTTTTCAGGCCGGGTTGCTCTAGAAGGAGGAAGGATCACAACTGAAAGAGACGAAAGGAACGCGACGGTGCACGATCGCGATCTCGTGGCCGCGTTGCTTTCGGCTGCCACGCCCAAAACTTCTCCGACCCGCGATACTGCGCCGTCGAAAACGTCAGCTGCTGGCACGCTGATACGTTTCCACCTCGTCTCGTCGATAATCCTGCGTTCGAAACGCGCTAAACGTCGCGCAGACACGCTCGCGATCCCTCGACCGCACAATTTACCCGCAGAAAGGATCGAAATTAAACGACGAACCAAGGAGAAATTTTCGACGGTATCGAGAACCCGTTGGGATAAAATAATAAAAATATAATATACTCTATCCAAGTATTTTCAGCAGTATTGGGAACGCGAACGTCTCCTCGGACTCCCCCACGGACTACTTCATCCTCGACGAATTACGATCATCGAAGCGGGTATCGATCGAAACTAATAAAGCAACCCCGTTTCGGCCAAGAGAGCGCGACGTGATCGGGTTTCGAGAAAGGAGAATGACGATGGCTGCCGAAAGGGATCCTTCGATTGGTCCTGTATCGAGGATGTTTCGGGGTGATGGGGGTTCAAACATATATTAATGATCGGCACCTGATAGCGCGCGCTTACCAAAAACACATAGATCTATGTACACAGAGATCGATAATTAATACTTTGCAATCATAACGGTAATAATAACAACAATAATATAACAATATAAGAATAGAACGATAATAATAATTCGAACGTCAGAAATTCACAGAAGCAACGAAAGTAAAGAAACAAATGAACATACCGGTTAACGATGAAAATCAGTGGTTGGAGGATGCCGATATCTGGGCGTAGAACGAAACGACGGTGGGTTAAGTTACTTTTCTTACTATTTTAGAATACAGGTTATCCCGTTTATTTTTTTATCTATGTTAACTAGTATCTCGTTTACCGTTAGTTTTAGAATTATTTGCTATTATTAATTCGTTTCGATGCTCGTTCGTTTTTGTGGTTAGTTTCCTTTTAAACGACGACCGTGCGTGCGCGTGCACCGTTTTCTCGTTTATCTCTCCTCGGGGCGCAACGACTTTTTACGGCGACGATTTAACCGGGTCCGAGTTCCGCGTTCACCGGTGCAATCACCCGACAGTTACCCGAGATTCCTCGAACGTGTCTCTTGCTCACTAGTTCCGTACGGCCGCGACGTCGGCGACGGTTTTTTCTTTTTTCCAGCTCGTCCGTTCGAACAATCGAGCCAAGTGTGCGGTCCACGACGTTTTTCACGCAGAAACACTTCGATTCCTTAACGTTTCCGGCTAAACGGACTGGGGAAAAAAAGAACGACGAAATCGCGGAACACACCCTCCAAGTGTCTCTTTTTCACTCCCACCGGCCGACACTAAGGCTCTCTCCTCTCTCCCTCTACCTCGCCCTTTCTCGTCCGTGCCTTTCTCTCTTTTCGTTCCGCAGGGCCTCTTCTCCCGATTAAAGGATCTTCCAGACGAGGATTCCGTTGCCTTTTGCGTCACCAGATACCGATCGCGCACCCGAGATAACGCGCCGACGTTCCGCGCGATTCGTTTCGCGTTCTTAACGCGATATCCGAGAGAAGCGTGCGCGCCCGTCGATCGAGATCGAACGATCCGTCGACTAGTCGGTTAGGGTCCAGGGGGCGAAGGGAGAAAGAAAGGGGATCGAGGAAGGGTGGTCCAGAGGGACGAACGAAATCATATAAGAATCCCGACGAAGGCGCACGTGGAACAACGTATGAACGATCCGTGGTCGGTTCGACGAAGGCGTGTATCTTCCCCGGTTGATCGATTGATTTGCTTCGATTGCTTCGTCTCTCTTTCGTCGGGCGGTTTATCGCTGGTGTCGTTTCTTGTTTTCTTTTCTTTATTTTTCTTTCGTTTAACGTTCGTTAACTCTTTTCTTACTTGTCGGTTGTTGTATTGTTTTTTTAACCCGGTTTTAGTATTGCCGTGCGATGGAACACAGACACACGGTTTTCTCGATTATATCTCGTTGACACGTGGGCGGGAGAAAGCAAGAATGATCGGTATACGGATAGATCGGTGAGGACGACGACTGGTACATGTACCAACGATACGGAACGGTAGTTTTTCTTTGAAATTTTTCTGTTTGTTTGTTTGTTTGGCTTTTTTTTTTGTTTTTGTTTTTTTTTTTTTTTTGGTCGAATTAAAGGGTTCAAGAAATGAAGACAGATGTACAAGCAAATAGTAAGAATGTTGCGGGTATAACGGTGTCTACAACGCAATGCCTTTATGTGGTGCGGTAACTAAACTGACGGAGCCAGCCACCGCCGCCAATCGCTGCACCCTCTGGCCACCGCCGCCGCCGCCGCCCCCGACGGCGCTGGTTCTGGCCAGGCTCGCAGGGGTGGGAGTCGCGAGGGAGGAACGGAAGCAGAAGGAAGAGACAAAGACGGCGAACGATGGAGAGCGAGACGGGAAACGCGACGTTGGAATGCACGCAGGCGCCGGGGAGAGGCAACGACTGCACCCACCGCCCTGTCGCGATCGCTGAACGCCGTCGGGTGGGGGCGGACGATGACGAGAAATGGGGGGAGAAAAAATATAGAGGGAGAAGACGGAAAAAGCTGCGGCGTCGGAAGAAAAATGGAAATCTCGCGAAAGGGGGTTGCGCGGAGGGTGCGCAAGCGCAGCGAATCGAAGAACCCGAAGGCAATGACTGCATCTTCCGGATGCCACCGCCATGGTTGACCGTTCGCTCGGCGGTCGAGGGGGGTTGGTGAATCGGGCCGCAGAGAGGGATGAGAACGGAGAAAAGTCGCGGCCGGGGACGTCGGTGTCTGCGCAGACGCCGGACCGTTGAAGGCTGCGACCCCTTCGAAATCGTCGTGACGTTAACACGTTGGGCGCGGTGGAAACGATGACGAAAATCCGTCGGGCGTTTCCGTTCCGGTCTCCTCGAATTCGGGAAACGACCGCTTCATCGTTACCGGCGCAAGACCCACACGACGCTGGTATACGCGTCGTTGGATCGTCTCCAGCAAAACCTGACTCGGTTCATTCTAACTCTTTATTTACTGAATTTTTTTAAAGTTTTTAAAATCTAGGCGTCCGTCTTGGTCTCGTATCACCGTCTAGAGTTGTCTCCAACAAACTTCCGAAAGAAACAAAACTTGAACTTCAGAGACGTGGAGTTGAAATTCAGAATAGATTTCAAATTAATACAGTATCATGAGAAAATCGGCAATAAATAAAGGGTTAGAATGAGACGAGTCGTTCGTCGGGGGAATTCTCGAGCAAATAAATGAAGGGAGATAGAAATGACATAAATAATAAGTAACGTCTAGAAGCAAAGGACGTACACGGTGCAAGAGCAATCGTATCGGTGCACGTGACCGTATCAGTTTCGTTGGAGTCCGGAAAGAACGTTACAGGTCAACTTGGTCCCACGAACGAAAGGGAACTGGAAGAGCCTAAGGATAATTGGAACGCGAGTGCATCAAACGAAGAAGGGATTGCCGAGCTCCAGTGAATCTCTGGCCTGTGTCCGTCAGCTGAAGAGAGAATACGGAGTCGAGGGCGATTGCGAAATACGCACGCGCCGACGAAGGGTCGTAAACAATGGCTGCTCTCCTAGGAGACCCTCGGAACCTTGCAGCCACCGATACCGATTGAAGGGATGCCCGCCAAGAACAGAAAGGAGACAAAGGCCGACCCGCCGGTCGAGTAACCGCGGAGGGAGGCGAACGGCTTGAAAGCCGGCCAAGAAAACCGACGAATTAAGGGGTTGGAGGGGTGGACGTTGTACACCATAGCGGTAAGTCGTTGGCATACAGGTGGCAGAAGATCGAGTTCGTAGTAAATTACGAGGGAGAAATTTCGTGTTAAATTTCCAGGTTCGATCGTTCGGACAGTCGCGAGAAACACGGAGACGGTTCGAGCAAACGAATATCAGAGGTCCTCGACTCGCTCGTCTGAAAAATTGATGGCAACCCCGTCGATAGAAAAACGCGAGGTAGACGTCGTTAAACCGGAGAGACGACAAATTTAACGCGAAAATATTATTCGACTATTCCGACGGAGGTTCTCGTCTCCGAGAGACGGAGAGGTTGGATTGGAGAGAGAGGTAGAGAGAGATGTATCGCCTACCCCTAGACGCGGGGGAGCGTGCACGCGCGCAGGGTCGAAACGAAGGGAGGAAATTCAGGTTCCACGAGCGGACGAAAGAGAGGAGAGCTCGAGGAAAAGGGGAAACGGGAGAGAGGAGCGGGTTGGCGAACGCGAGAACGCAGGCGCCGCGTTGAAAACGGAAACCTCTCGTCCCAGGGGTTCACCTCCCTCCAACGGAAGAGCTTTTCGACCGCGCGAATGCGGCCAAATATTCCCCGTGCCTTTACCGCACGTCGTCCACACGCGCCCCTCCCTCCCCCTTTTAACGCGCGCGGATATTCGCGAAATTTTCCGGAGAGTTACGCTCGAACCCGTATTCGGAAAATCCGCTATTGTCGGGTTTCACCGGGACCGTAATCGTTTTGACTTTTTCACTTGCAGTCGCCCTGTACTTCCTTTGTTCCCCCCCATCCTCGGATCGTTTCTTCCTTTTTTTTTTGTCTGTCGCGGGTATAAAAACTGTTAGGGGGCACCGCGATCGAAGGGTCCTTTCGAACCCTCGGTTACCTGAAGGATCGCGCATTCATCGACGAATATTGTAACGCTACCCTTGCTGGAGTCTTGAGCGAACACGTGCCACATAAATGGATCGGACAACGGTTAATATATACCGCAATATACGAACGACGAAAGGAAAATTAATTAAACGAGGAACGCGATTGTATTTTAATTAAAGTACGCGACGTTCGCGTGGACTCGAGAAGAGCAATCCTTATCCAACCCGAGTTGAAAAACACAGCAAAATTGTAAATTGCTCGGTGGGATCGTGTGTTTTAAAAGATATCGAACGAACAGAAATATGATCGAGTTTGCACGAGGTACAGTCAGACCTGTAAATATTCGTACCATCTATGTGTTAAAGAAATTTGTCCAAAGTATACGATAGGTTTGACGGTTCCATATAAATTTTTCGATTGAACACGTTGACGCCGACTTGCATGACTGGTAGGTCGTTCGTGTCTGCTCCGCGCGGCGGTGCGAACCACCGGTGGGTCACGCGCGTTATGCCGAACAATGCGACCTGATACCGCGCCGCCCCACCACGCGGACACTGAAATCGAGCGCCGCCGCGCGGTGCAGCATCGAAAAACCGCTGCTGGCGTCAACGTGTTCAACTACTGGAAACTACATTATCGCACATTTATCGTAATTTCTTCCCTTTGACGAGTGACTTTTAGAATTCACTTTCTTAGTTGAATGAGTTTAGCGAAATTACTCGTGAATCCTGGCCAGATGTAAAGGTGCCCGAGTCCTCGATGTCCTTGGTCTGGGTTAGGTCCGAGTCTGTGTTAAACATGTGCACGCGTAAAGTTTGTACGTCTCTATAACAAGGTATAACAAGGTGCGAAGGCCTTCGATGCCATTCCTGCGACGACGCTTCACTTTTCTCCATAGTTAATTCTCCTCGTCGCGAACGCGCCTTTTCGCGGCGAGAAAATAACAACAAGCCGTTGATTATCGGCTATCTTATCGACGATCGTCGAATCCGAACGAGAAGAGGCGACGATCGATACGTGTACGCGTACGCGTACGAATATCGTTTCCACGCGTTACTGCTCGCACGAGTTAACGAACGGGCCTCGCTAATGACTCGAGTATGTATCGCGGACGCGAATCGATCACCGCGGGAGAAATAATTGGTCGGCTCGATGCCACCCGTTATGTTTGCATTACGAGATACAAGATACGCGGATGAAAAAGCCGCGCCGAGAAAAGAGCCGCCCAGAAGGGGGTCGAAAGAAAGCAAACCGGTAGAGGGGACGGGGAGAGAAAGAGAGAGAGAGAGAGAGAGAGAGAAAGAGCGAAAAAATGAGGGGATGATAATCTAATGGTAAATAGCATGCATACAAGGACAGAAGGGAGCAAGGGCGTAGACAGCGAAAAGTCAAACGAGTCGCGCAGGCTCCGATAAAATATGACTTTCGGGATGTATTATGCGTATGTATAACTCGCTATGCAAGTTATACATACGCATACGGATGTAAGCTCGTTGAACAAATTATTAAAAATAAGAATATTTATTCATAGAGCGGGAGGGGGGAGAGGGGGGGGGGATTTCATCTTATATCCTTGCATTGCACAATAAAGGGGTTGAATAGAAATAAAAATTGAACGAATCAAAGCGCAACCGAACACGAAAACGTATGTACGTTATCAACGATAATACACGGACAATACACGACGTTGATTAGCACCTACGCCTCCAAAATTTCTGTTCGTCTTCAACGTACGTTCCGTTTTCGCGTGGTAAGGCACGAAACCCCGGTTAAATAAATAAAGAAAAATGCAAATCAGCCGGGCTGAAATATATATATATTCCCGTGGCTCGATCAAAGTCGCGACGATAAAAAGACAGGCCAGACAGTCTCAGCAGGGGCCGGCGGCGAAGGGATGCCGCGTAAATCCCGAATCCCGTCTCGGGCAATTTATAACACTCCTCCTCTTTGTCCCGAACTTCCGTTCCGTCGAGTATCCTGGGAACAGGGAGCACCTAGCCCAATTGCCCCCTCTTCCTACGCCATTGGCCGTGTGGGGCGGCGGGAGAGGAGCTCGGTGCCTAACGGCACAGGGGTTTCGAATATCGATCTCTCGCGTTCGCTCTCCCAGTCGTTCGCTCTCGCGTTCGGATCCGGTTGGCTCTCTCTCTCTCTCTCTCTCCTGGGTTCGCGACGGCCGCGAGGGGTGGGAGAGGACAGAGACGGGAAGGGTTCACCAGGAAGTCCCAGCCAAAGCCCAGGAGCGGAGGACATTCACCGGCGAACGAGCAAACACACGCCTATCCGCGAAACTTGCCCGGAGATCGCTCTCCAGTCCGAAACTTTTTACAACCTGACTCGATTTTCGGCTCTCGTGCCTCCCCGGACCCGGGGGAGCGCTTCCGCACACCCTCGAGGCCGCGGAGAACTACCCGCGCTCCGAAACGATGGAGGGTTTCTCGAATTTTGATATAAAAAAAAAAAGTATAGGATGGAAACAAAATCTAGCGAGTCCAAGTCTTTTGAAAATTAAACAGAAAGCGTTGGATCATGACTGAGAAAAATCAATCGTAACCTGGTATCCAGGACGCGCGAAGAGGTGTATACGTTACGGTGAACGTGATAAACTGGGGATTATGCATAATCTCCGCTAAAGTTGGCGAACGTGATAAATTCTGGAATATTTATCAAATTCACCGGTGATTTCATATAATCTCCGACTCGTAATGGGGAATGTGATAAATGCACTCGAATCCGTCTACTTTCGAACTGCTCCCCAATCGAAAAATGGTATTGCAATTCCAGGTTGGTTTAGAGGAGCGAAACTTCGCAGGCTCTATCTCCAGGAATTATGCAGGTTCATCGATCAATCGTCGCGGTCGGTTAACAGTGTTAACTTAACACGGTTACGCGTTCTCCCGAAACTGGTAGAACTATCCGGGAAAGTATCCTCCGGGGGCCTCGCAGGCTCGCAACCAAGTTTCCATAATTCCATCCCTTCTCGCATCCGGCGCGCCGTAGCTGCGCTTGCTCATCCGGGAGCGCAGCCTGGCCAAAGATAGATGTGCGCGAGTCAGGCTCGTTTCGCGTGTTCCCTTGGTGCACGGAACGTCGCGTGAACCCGGGAACGAGGCTGCACACGTGCACCTAGCCGCACCCGTGCACCTCTGCACCCTGACAATCGACCGGTCGTTACGCGCGCGGATTACGCGGTTCCCGCTCCGCGTATTAAACACACGCTGCCCTCGTTAGCAGTTTTCGGTCCAACGAAATTGCGAGCTTTCCGTGCAAATTGAATTAAACGCTTCCCGGGAGGGTGGCCGCGGAAAATGGTACAACTGGAAACAACCCGGCTCGATCCCGCGAACGTCGACCCTATGCAACAACTCCAAATAATTTACGTACGAGCTCTTTTTATTCGGTCTGGGTGTCGACGTTCGTCTCGATCGAGCCGGGATACAACGAACGTTATTTTTTCTATGGAAGTTGAGCAAGGGAAACACCATCCTGTATAGATTCGAGATCGATAACGTTCGTAGCGAAAACAATTGAAATCGTTACTCCCCGACGGACAAGCCCTCGTCCTTCGCAACGTTGAGAATGAAAAAATAAATACAGGACGATCGAGTAACGCTACACATTTCGATAACAGAGCAAACACGTCTCTGCGCAAACATTTGCCAAGAAGGACGACCGTTGGCTCGTCCAGCCCGGTTAATGGATTCTATGGAGCTTATTGGGTTACACAATTCGGGGATAACATGTTTCGGCTTTCACCGTGTCGGGGTACACGTTGTCGCTTTAAGTTTTTAACGTTCGAATTGTCCCGCGGTTCGTGTTCCCACAGGCCGGCCCACCAGAAACAGGACACCTCGACATGGTCGGTATATTAAGTAATAGGAAAAAGCGCGCGGCTTCGAACGTCGTTTTTAAATGAAATTTAATGGCTTCGAGAGAAAGAAGCATCGGCATTCGACCATTTAATTAAGAAAAACTAACCCGATATTTCCCCAAATTGAGTTGTTCCAACGGGAACGATAATGTACCGCTGATCTTTCTTCGTAATTTAGCCCGTCTAGACCGCCTGAAACTCCTCTAATATCGAGGTTGGTTCTATCGAGGCTCGTTAGGTGTTGTAATGGTACGATGAACCTGCACGACGAAGCGCGATGCGGCGTCCATCGCACGCGAGACAGAGGAAGGCGTCCTGGACGAAAAGAGTCGCAGGGACACGTATCGATTCAACAAAACCAAGGAAACCGGCGTGAACCCGCCGCCTAGTGTCGTCCACAGTCTGCGAAGTTGGAGGCTCGCGTGGACCAGTCCGGAACAAGTCAGGCCACCGCTCTCGATATGTCCGACGCCGAGGAGACTGGTACGTACATGCCCGATCCGTCTTCGAGAGTTCGTAACTAGCTGGAAACCGAGCGTTCGTGACTAAAACACGAGCACGTTAACACGTACCTCAACGATCCCGCCTACGTCGATCGCACCTACACAGACCTGGCCCGGCCGCGTGTTCCCTATATCTCGACGTCGTTTCCGATGGATCTCCTGTGATCCGTCAAGCCGATCGAATCCGCTCGTCGAGTCACGCGAGAATCATAGCGAGCCCGACGCTCGCCGCACCCTGACATTTCGCTCCTCCGTGCGACGCTGGATCACGTAAATTCCCCGACGATTCGCCAGGCCCGCGTTGAACCCTTTTCGTGTTCTTCGTTATTACTTCCTGTAGGTGTAACTCTTCCGACACATTTTTACGCGGTCCATCCAAGTGATCGCGAACAGAGAGGAAGACAGTTCATCGCGACGTAGGATTTTTACGATCGTGAGTCGAGGCTGGTGCAGTTACATTATTTAGCTACCTGTGCCTCGCTGTTTCAACCGCGTGGAATACCATTCTTATTGTATATGTTACGGTGAATGTGAATAGTAAAAATAAACGGTTAGAAAAAATGTTCGCGCTACATCCATGCGATTTAAAATAACCATTAATTGAATTTTTAGTTGCAAACTATAAAATATTGCCACTCGCAGTATGATAGTATCCAGAAAACTAGGTTTAAACCGACTCAGACAGTACTATTTCCGTGTAGACAGCATATGCATGAACAATTTCACCACATTCCCCACCATGTGACTTAAAATAACCATTAATTGAATTTTTAACTGCAAATTATAAAATATCATGTGTCCAACAGAAAACTATCCCCGTGCCTTATTTTTCGTTTAGACTCCTACATTTATATCGAGTATTCTATTAAAACTACCAATTTACCACCAAATCTTTGGCAGTCGTGTATCATCGCGACGGAAATAAGAGCGTAACGATGGAAGCTTGTTTCCGTTTTTTCCACAGAGAGCACGTAGCCACGGAATTGTTAAAGATTTAGCGCGAGTTCAGTGGCGCGTATTATTGTGTCTCCTATTCCCCGTCCCTCGGCCTATCCGTCTTCTCCTCTCTGTCCCGTCGATTGTTCGCAGCTCTTCTCCACTCCGCCTCTTTGTCCCACTTTTAATTGCTCTCCCTAACCGTCGATTCCAGAGCGTCCTCGAACCCTTCTTTTTCCCCTCCAATTTTCCGAGTATCTTCCTTTTTTCCATCCCACCCCTCGCAGTAATCGCGGCGAAAAAACACGCCGCGGACGTTTCCCCGGACAAATTGTTCAAAGATCGGGGCTGAATGCTTGTCCCGTCGCGAACAAGGTGTTTGCCGTTGAAAATTCTTCGCTGGTGCCCGGAACAGTAAAGACTGGATAAGTGCAAGACAGGATTGACTGGATGGATTCAAGACGACTATTCCCACAGAGCAGTGTAATATGATCATAACCGATTTATACGCTTCTTTCATTCTCTGTCCCGACACCTGTCACTCTGTACATTAGCCAATCATTCGTGCTTGTCACCTGTCGCTCGATCTCGTTCGTTCACATTCATTCAGCGCGCATTTAGCATTCATTTCAACATTCACTCGCTACAGTCCTTTTCTACGCTCGACTCGAACCAAATGCAAATTAGACAGAATAGAAACCTCGACTGGATAAATGCAACGTTTGGGCCTCGAATTTCTTGCACTCATCCGGTCTCGAGCCGAATACGGTCAGGTCTCGAAATTTCGAGGTCCACTGCAACCGTCTCGAGGCTGCCTCGAGTTTAACCCTGTCCTGCGTGTACGGGTCCAACTATAGCCGACCGCGGGGCCCGCGGGATGACCTCTGTGTATGGGTGCGGCACATTTCGCGGCACGATGTCCCGTTCAGTGACGTCACTTCCGCGGCGCGTACTGCCGTAAGCAAAGGGTTAAAGGGCGTTCCTGACGAATAAATGTCCCGACCATGGGTGCGTGTTTCGTCTAAATGGGTCACAGACGGAAAAGTTGAAAACGCCTGGCCCCAACGGCCTGCGGGACCCAAGGGACCTTGCGAAATTTCCCATCTGTAAATGGAACGAGTCACTGTCGGTCGCCAACATTGACTGGCCGCGCAAAGTTCACGCGTGATGTAACGCGCTGCCGTTTTCAACCCCTCGGCGCCGATGAATCATTGATAAAAGAATTGCGCAATCTCGACGGCGAACGTCTCTAGAACCCGAGACCGTGCCCGATTCGCCCCCCTTTCTTCGTTGGTTCGTTCGCTTCTTCGCTGCCGACTATAGACGCGACACTTACCCTTATCGGTTGCGTCATTTACGTCGACGGGAGTCGTCCACGGCTGGAAATAGACATCGATCGATTCGAATTTAGATCCATCCGCGAAAGACTACGTTTCTTTCGTAAACGATGGACAAACGGAGCGAACGAGGAGGATTCCAGACGCGACACGAGTAAAAACGTGACGTGTCCGTTTGCGTTTGTCTCCCCCACCCTCGTTCCCTAGACGAGCCACGTGGGTTTCCCGCTCGTGTCTTGAATGATTCAACGGTTTACGGTGAACGCGAAAACATGCGTTCGATAACTCCAAATCGCGTTTCGTTAATAACCTTAACTTCCTGGCGAACACAACTCGAGCTCAAAACAAGTCTCCGATAATAATCACTGATCTAACCCTTATGATATATTCGATTGCACTGGTAAATCGCGTCGAGCCTGTATAAGCGGCAACCTCTACTATTGGGACCAACGTAAAGAAACAGAATGGCTATAGGCAACCGGTGGTACGCATCAGGCAACTCTGCCGTACATCATCGGGAATTCCCAACGACTTCTACGTACCCGAACGATTCCCGGAATGCAGTTGGAAAATTAAACGATCCGTAAAGTTTGAATGCCAGTTCGAAAGCAGTTCGTTCCGCAACTTTTACCCGGAATCGTTTCGTGCCTAGATGCAACAGCTCTGGCCCCGGCTTCGGCCGTTCCCACGTGATCGTGCGAGATTAGGAAAGGGATGAGACGAAAATGCGCGGGCGTTCGTCGATCCGGTACCGAAAGTAATCACCCCTAACCACGTGGGCCCTCTCCTCCATTTTTCATTTAGATTTCGATCGACTCGCGCTACTCGTCGTGACCGCAAACGGCTTCGAAACCCGTTTTAACGCGGCTGTCGAGCGGCCCACGAAGATCTCTGACGCGTGGCAGCCACGCGAGTTCCCGCCAACCTGATTCGGGCTGGATTCAACCGCGCGAAATCACGAACGCCGGCCGAGAGATTCCTCGCACGAGAACCGACACGAGAATTACCCCGTAACGTGCCGATCCAACGGCACGATTTCACCTTTATCGCGTAGGCAACACACCACCCACACACGTACAGAGCCCTCGAGGGAACTAGTCAGTCTATTCTCGCGACTTCTGCTTGGTGGATCAGCCCGTGTCTTTGCTCGCCGAAGGGATGGCCCTTGGGGAGGGTCGCGATCCTCTGGAGCACACCAGTCTCTATCAGAGAGCCGGTTTGTTCGCGTTTCTTCTGTTCGGGAAGGGCCAGTGATCGCGTTTCTTGAATTAATTGCGTCTAAATGTTAGGTTGTCCAGAAAGTTCGTGGCGATTTCTAAGAAACATTCAAAAACACTGATGTTTGAATTTTAATATATATTTATTGACTTACGTAAGTGCCATTTTGTTCCACAACCTTTCCACCTTATAAAGGATGTAACCATGTCATTTGTTTTCAACAACTTCGATATATTCAGACCTGCACCACCTACCAAGAATCGACATGGACTTTCCGGACGACCCAATATCATATCTAGTCCAATAAAAGAAATGAATCACATTTCTGTTTCAAGTCCTCGCGGTTCTTAGTTCTTAGTGTCAACGCGGCTGGCTTTCGGATCGTTCCAAGTGTCGGAATAAGATTCATTTAATTAAAAGTATATTACTTCATATCCTGCTTCCACATATAATCCAACAGCGTTCTTTCGGAATTTATTGTTCGTCGAGACTCGGAATCGGAGAATTCTCGAATTTTTGTCTCTCTTCTTTCTTCTTTCTTGAGGATACAGTATTCTCTTTCTTTTATATCACGTTGTAGACAGCGAAGACAGTGACACAGAAGGCGGCCTGGGCAACGTGAACAAGATGATAATGCGACCACCGGGTCACAGCGGGAAAGCGAAGAAAGGGCACATCTGCTTCGACGCCTCGTTCGAGACAGGCAACCTGGGCAGAGTGGACCTTATCTCGGAGTTCGAGTACGATCTGTTCATCCGGCCCGACACCTGCAACCCGCGGATTCGTCTATGGTTCAATTTCACCGTGGACAACGTCAAGGCGGACCAACGCGTCGTCTTCAACATCGTCAACCTCTCCAAGAGCGCCAGCCTCTTCAGGAACGGCATGACGCCGCTGGTGAAGAGCAGCACCAAGCCCAAATGGCAAAGGATTCCGCGAGATCAAGTGAGTCGACGACGCACAGTGGTCCGAATGGCCAAAATCGCGGCGAAAAAATCGAGTTTTCGGATCTTCATGGAAATGTTGTATTTTTTGAGTTATTTGTGCCGCAAACTTCGAATATGATATCAGAATTTCAACATTCAAAACTTGGTGGATCTAATATGGCCGACATGTAGATATGTATATTGAAAAGCAATTGGACTTTCACGAAACTTGGTATTTTTAGTTATTTGAGCGGCAAAGTACGAGTCTGATATCAGAATCGTAAAATTCAAAACTTGGTGGATCTAATATGGCCGACATGTGTATATATTAAAGAGCTATTGGATTTTCATGAAACTTGCTGTTTATAAGTCATTTGTGCCGCGAACTTCGAATGCGATATATGCAAAATTCAAAACATGGCGGATCCAATATGACCGGCCATGTATATTAAAAATGTTAAATTATTGTTGATATATTACGAAACTTCAGAAACAGCATTTTGGCCGCGATTACAGGCACTGTGCGCCGGTCCACGGTTATCAAAGGATAATCCGGTTTTCCTGACGATTTCGAGCGCGTCTTCCCCTAGGTGTTCTACTACAAATCAGCCCAACATCAGAACCACTACGTTCTGAGCTTCGCTTTCGCCTTCGATCGCGAGGAGGACGTCTACCAATTCTCTCTGACTTATCCGTACTCCTATAGCCGCTATCTGGCGCACTTGGACAACCTTTGCACCAGGTTAACGTACACGAGACGAGAAACCCTGGCCACCTCGATTCAAAAGCGAAAGATCGATCTGGTCACGATACCGTCCAACTTGGACGACCCTCGAGATCATTCGAGGAGAGTGGTGGTCGTTCTAGCGAGGGTTCACCCGGGTGAATCGCCGTCTTCCTTCGTCTGCCAAGGTCTGATGGACTTCTTGGTCAGCTGTCACCCTATCGCTCAAGTACTCAGGAACTACGTCGTCTTCAAGATAATACCAATGCTGAATCCCGACGGTGTATTCCTAGGAAATTACAGGTAAGCGGACCCGATCCTCCGTTGACCAAAATACAAAACGGATCGAGAGTCGTGATATGGTTGAAGATCCACGTCGGTGGGGGCTGATCTGAATCGCTCGTGGAACAAGATCTCCGACTGGCTTCATCCCGCCCTGGTGGCCGTCAAACCCATGCTCAAGAACCTCGACAAGAACTCTCGCACGCCCCTGGACTGCGTTCTGGATCTGCACGGCCATATGAACGCTACCGGCGTGTTCGTCTACGGAAACACTTACGACGACGTGTACAGGTAACTCTGACCGTTTTTTCGCAACGTAGATTGTTTGAAAAACAGTGTAGCACCGAGAGAGACAAGCGAGAAATATGCCAGCTCGATCGATTCAATTTCCCCGTGACATTATCTAACCAACGGCTGGCCAGCCCCTCAGGTACGAAAGGCACATCGTTCTACCGAAGTTGCTGGCGCAACACGCCGAAGACTACGAAATCGGGAACACGATGTACAATCAGGACTCGCACAAGTCCGGGACCGCGCGACGTTATCTGTGCTCCATTCTGAAGGAACACGTCAATTGCTACAGCATCGAGGTATCGATGTACGGATACAATAGGAAAGCAACGTCTGGTATATACCCGTACACGGAGGAAGGATGTATCCTTTACAATTTATCCATTTTTTGGTTAACGCTAAACCTACATCGACTGACACTGTCAAATTATAATTTTCAAATCATTCCATGTGGGGCACTCAAACCCATCTCGACCACTTTTGGATCCGACACTGTTTCTCATTTCGCTGAAATTTTTTTATACCATAGTACACAACCAAATACCTTTTTGTGAATTTTTGCAGATTTTTGTACCGAACCAAAAAACATTCATGAATTTTCAAAGAAAAAAAGAAAAAGAAACGTTTCTTTCACATAGCTCTAGCTCCGACAAAAATTGACCAAATTGAACGGTTTTTTTTCCAAACTGCGTTTTGAACGAACTTTACGAAACAAATACGAATCAAAATATTTGAATTTTCGCATGTAACCGAAGAAAAATGTCTCGAGGACTTCTCGTCTGTTCTACCAGGAATAGTTCGAAATAAACGTCGGTAGGTTTAGCGTCAATCGACTACGCAACCTTTCGCGAATATTCAAGACGAATATTAAAAAATGATCCAAGAAGACACTCCTGCAGTATTAATAGAAACGATAGTTGGAATAGCGATCGTGGGTGATTGTCAACCTTTCAATCGCGACTCTTCCAAAGCGGTCGACTTAATTAATCGCTGGAAATACACGAGCAATTCTCGGGCCGCTCGGTTCAGTGAAACGAAGGCAATCCGTTGATCCGATGCTTACTTTATCCCGCGTTGCATTTTTCCGAGACGATTAAGCAAATCACCGTTGAATAATTCATACCCTAACGAAATTGGAAACCAAAGTTTACCTCGTCTGCATATAAATGGATAAAAGAATCTTGACTATCGAAGGAAATCACAGATTACAGACTGGGACGCAATCTGGCCCGTGTCTTCCTAGAATATTACAAACTCATGGGTCATATACCGGCTGGTCTGCCCGATCAACCCTCCGCCAAAAAGAATCGTCATTCTCGACCTAGGCACCGCACGCACAAGCAACCCAGACCAAGGACCTCGAGGACTCCTGCTCCTTTACATCTGGCCAGGATTCACGAGTAATTTCCCTAAACTCGCTCAACTTAAAAATGTTTATTCTAAAAGTCATTCGTCCAAGGAAGTGAATTACGATAAATGTTTGTTCATGTAGCTCCCAGTAACTTAAATAACATTTAATCATTTAACATTTAAATAATGTTCGAATAGTCGAGTAGAAATATTGGATTGTCCGGAAAGTTCGTGCCATTTTTTGGTAGGTGACGTTAGGACAGGCCTGGAATATATCCGAACGATATCAGAACGGTCGGAATATTCAAATTGCCTGAAAGCTGGAAAAAGGTTGTAGATCAAAATGAGGACCTATATAACTCAATAAATTTATACTAAAATTTAAATATTCTGCGTTCCAATTTTCCTTCGAAAACGGCACGAACTTTCCGGACAACCCGATAACTGTAATTTCGTTCTTAATTGTAATATCGTATCGTTTTTCTTCTCAAGATCGAGATTCGTAAGCTTTTGTAGATTCGCAATAAGTAACATTCGACTATTCCTCGGGTATAAATGGATCGAGAGGGGGATTCCAGGCCCGCTTTGCACCTCGGAAGTAAGTTTTTGTGAATCCACGGGTTCGATCGGTAGGTACTTTCAAGAGGAGCCGGAGCCGGAGCCGCCAGCGAGCGGCGGTTACCGATCGATGAGCGGCACGAGAATGAGCCAGCTAGGGACCGGAACTCGAAGTGGAACGGGCGTAGGCGGGTGCAGGAACCGGAGCTACAGGTTCCGGAGCCCCGGGGCACCGCTCGACAGGGTACACCCGCCGTCGAGACATCCCGCCGTGCCTAGGCTCACCATTATCGATTTCAATCAGCTGACAAGGGGCGGTTTGGAGCTGGCTACCGGCAAGAACAGGGCAAAGGTCACCCATAAACGCGCCAAGTCGAAGAGATAGCCGTCGATACCACGGCTCGGACGTGCTCGTCATCGACCAACGATCGACAGGTAAAACGCTTCCACGGGGGAAGCCCCGAACTGTTTTCTCCGCCTCAGTTCACGCGATTTCACCCGCAACCCCTTCGGTTCCAGTGATCCGCGTATAACAGATACATCGAAACCAGACGAACAACTTCGGGATCGTAATTATTACGCGTAGAAATTGATTCCGTACCTTTCCACGACGAACCATTTATTTAAAAATCGAAACTATACTACTTACGAGCTTCCTCCGGTCGTGCACAAGCACGTATAATTAT
Source organism: Hylaeus anthracinus (assembly GCF_026225885.1). Lineage (NCBI taxonomy): Eukaryota > Metazoa > Arthropoda > Insecta > Hymenoptera > Colletidae > Hylaeus > Hylaeus anthracinus. The sequence goes on along the minus strand of NW_026534348.1, from coordinate 3,480,712 downwards.
TAAAGAAAAGAACAAATTTAGATTGTCTCGAAAGTTTCTTTCGCGAGTTCCACTCAATTATTTTCTGCGGTCGTGTTTATATAAATAGACCATCTAATTTCATAGATATTCATGTTGTAACAGTAATGGAGCAAAATGAATCGTGCACAATTCAGTAATGTAACGTAAAACAGAAAATATTGTACACGTATTACTTATTAATCAAGCGAAAGAAACCTTTGGGACAAGCTAATATATACATGTCGAATTGAGTAACTTGGTTCTTTTCGAAGTCGGTTGAAAACAAGCGTCGAAGGAATCTGTGTTTTCCACCAAAGTCAACTTTATTTACTTTAAAACAAAATTACAAGGCGTAGAATGACCACACCTAATAATCCTCTCCCGATAATAATTATGTACTCTACGCGTAACTCTACGAACGTACTTCTCGTAAAGTCCGAGGAAACGGATCGATCCGCTAAAAAGGATATCTATAAGCATCTTTACACTTGGTCGATTTAATGGTAATCGTGGCCACTTATAACATACGGCGCAACTTTCAGTTACACCAAGGAAATATACACGAGGAAAGTAACGAGCATGCAATCAATCTTTTCTAACAAGTACGACCGTCAAACACAACGGAGAAACCCACGAACGAGAATTCTTCTCTCGTCTTTCTTTCTTTCTTTCTCGTCCTCCGTGCTTTGGAACGCTCACAACCCTTTCCACTTCGTCGAGCGAAATTATTGCTAGACCAAACATGTTTATGCGGTGTACATGGATGTACGAGACAAGAAAAATATATACAGTCAGTGTAATAAGTATTCGTACAGCAACCAATTTAAAATAAATGGTTCCTGTACGAATACTTATTACACTGACTGTAAGACAACGATACGGGATTTGCTCAGCTTCGTGTTTGTTTACTATTAGGATTTTTCTTACGCGAAAAGCACCACGAATACTCTTATTACAACATGAGATTATAAAGTACCTCGACTAAATATGATTGAAATTTACGGAGCAAAAGAAAAAGAGTATCGTGTTCTTCATGGCATAACGGTTCCAGAGACCGATGTCTCGTTCGAGGGTGATGCGTCCGAATCGCCGCGACCCCCCGTGGTCGGTGGATCGCGGCGAGACGGTCCCGCGAATAATACAATGCATATTTGTTTCACATACCTGAATGCGACAATTACGTTTCCTAAAAGTCTAGCAATCCGCGAGGTTGTTGCACGTGCATCGGATGGAGAGAGAACGCAGGTACTACGCGGGTAAACACCTGGCCGTGTACGGAACTAGAGATACGCCGTGCGGCCGCGGGTGTGTCCGTGCATCGGATAACACAACGCACGAACGCGAGAGTGCCGATGTACGGAAATGTATCGAGCGTGGCGAGCAGCGTCTGTCGTCGATATTCACCAAAAACGAGAACTAATGACGGATGGATTTATCGCGTACGTTTAGGTGTATGTTTACGCGTGATATAAAATATATATCAGAAGACGTCCGGCGTACGCGCTCGCGCCTCTACGGTCTGTCTCTATGTGTGTGCAATTGTCGTGTGTATATGTGTGTGTTCGACGCGTAACAGAGTCGATGTATACGTTGCGCGTATAGGAACCGCGATGTGTAAAGTGCCGCGCGGCGTTTATATGGTGTTGTACATGAACGTGTGCGTGTGTATGTATGTATATATGTGTGTGTACAATATGTCAATCAATCGGAACTGAAGAATGAACTAAAACGGAAAGAAATGAAACTATAGCGAAAGAAGGGAGCAGACAAGCGGCCAGTAGCTCTTCTACTCCTGGACTCGAGACGGAACTGGCCCGTGGCCCGTTCCGCTCGACACCGCCTCGGCTCTTTCCCTCCCGCCCTTCAACCCCTTTCACGCCTACGCCGCAGCCCCACTCGCCGCCCTGCATCCACCGCTGCCTTTCATCCCCCTCGAGCCATTCCTCCCACCCCGCTAACAGCGCGCACCCCCAGAGCCGCCTGGTACTTCGGGGTTGGATGAGACTAGGGCGGTGGTCGTTGAACCAAGTATATAGACGAGCTGTCTGCGTCGTACTGCTTGCGCATAAACCGTTTTTCCTTTCTCTCTTCCTCTTCCGCTCTATGTATCGCGAACCCTTCGCGTAGTTTGCTTCGCACTCTCCTTTGATTTTTCCTTCTCTTTCCACTATTTGCCCTTCTCCCTACTGCTTTTCTTTTTCGCTTTGGTCTTCGTTGTTATTCCAACCTCCTATTTCGACGCCTCATCCCATTCTCTCTGCTTTGTTATTCTGTTATATTCCTCCTGTACGCAGGTGGTTCGTCATCTTAATCTAACTAAAACCTTTAACCGTAAAGCATTTCTCTTATCCATCTATTCTCTGACACCCCCAGTAGTTTGGTAAGGTCTGATGGCCCTGCGAGGACATGCTCTCTTCTTCTGCTTTGGACACCTTTCGAACGTTCCTCTTTCATTTACTTTCTCGCTCGTTTTCTCGTCACGTCTACCGCCCTCTACCTTACATCTACCTCTAACGTCTAACCTTCCATACAGGGTGTCCCAAAAATGTTGTAACACCTTGAAAAGGGTGGTTCGGGAGGTGATTTGAAACAACTTTTTCCTTAGCGAAAATGTTGTATGATGCTTCGTTAAGGAAATATTAACGAAAAACGCTGACCAATGAGAGCGCGCGTATATCGTTGGAGCGGCTGCGGTAGCGTATGAGCGCGGCCGCCTAGCGCGTAGCCTACGCTCAACCGGCATACTCGCGCTCTGATTGGTCGGGGTTTTCTGTTAATATCTCATTAACGAAGCCTCGGACAACATTTTCGCTAAGGAAAAAATTGTTTCAAATCACCTCCCGATCACCTCTTTCAAGGTGTTACAACATTTTTGGGACACCCTGTATTTCCTATTGTCCTCTCATATGTCGCGCTACTTCACCCGTAAACATGTCGCAGGTAGAGCTACCGACCTCTACGGAGCCGAGTAAACATGCACGAGCTACGACAAACTATTCGCTGGGGTTAAAACTGGTCCCGTGCAAACAAGCCCTTCTTCCGAATTAAATATGTATATCGGAAGTACCATTATCGTATCTCTGATTTTCCAGTTTCCATTCGCATATCGCTCTTACAAATATACAATATACATTTACTGTTAGGAAAAATAAAGCAACCTGTCAGACTATTGGATTCTATTTAGAAACCCTCTAATTCTATTTGGACATGACTGCCATCTATACGACGTCAAACAACCAAACCGATCGATAACTGCAAACCTTTCGGTACTTGCAGATCGTTTCAAAATTCTTGGCAGATCGAACATCGAAAAAATGTAGAAAATCATCGACGATAAAATAAAGAACGTCCGAGTATATCGTACTTGCGTTAAGTGCACAGTACTGTGATTCTTGAATATTAACGAATAGTAACTCGAAGAAATAAGTATTCCTTTATCCAGCATCGATGTGCGCAAGCAGACATCCTGTTCGGAGGCAAACGACCACCGACAACCACCTACCAGCCCGAGAGAACCCGAATGTTAACGAATTCACGCGATCCGATTATGCACGACGTGGGCGGAGACCGACCCCGGTTACCCGGGCTCGATCCTTTCCGCAGACACTTGTTTTACAGCGAAAACATTTCTAAAAATTTCATTTTTTTTTATAAAACGTTCCTCTTACCAAAAATCTCATTCTAACGCCACAATTTTACAGAAATTTCGCATGAATACAAAGTGTTTAATTGAAATAACCTATTTATCACGAATTTCATACAATTGGCAAATCAATGCATTTAGAATTTATTAATTTCGTAAAGACGTCTTAAGATTTTGTCTTAACCTTGTCTCCTGCGATAATCAAAGCTGTAATAAATGGCTGACGTACTATTGTTCGTTACGATTACGGACAACTAATTTTATTTCTATTTTTTTCTACTTGAATTTCACGTGTGATATACTAGTCAGATATATCGTACTACGCACACGCGATACTTTAAATGCATTCACTTACGGTATACAGGTACTCGATACATGGCCTTGCAGCGAAAGATGAAGATGTTTCTGGTGTGGGAGACAAGTCGATGATTTTAATACTTTTTCGCTATGTCTTCGACTGTTTGTAATTAAAACGCTTGGTATACCGCACTAACACGCTATCTTTAAAATGTTTTAATGCACGATTTGAGGTTATACGTGAAAAAACTATTTACACTATACACTGAATAAAGATTGTTCATTGCAACGTTTGAAATTCATATTCGAATTACAAAAAGGTCTAAAATATTACTATCTTTTTGCATCCACTCAACGAAAATGAACATCAAAGGTTTCGAAATACGACTGTGTTTGTATATAGTAACACATTGTTGTCGATATTGTGTTCCCAACGGTTATTCGTTGTTTTCGAAACTGTTCGATAAACGAAAATATCACTCTTTCCGAGAGTAAACATCCCGCGACACGCACACGTAAAAAGAAATTTCTGCAAAATATATCACATTACGTCACAGTGAGCAATAGAAGAAATCATTGAATTCCAAATACGGGACCAAATCAAAAACGCGGTAGAACAGAAAATGAAAGTTACGTTTCTGGCAACACTTAGGCACTCGTTTTATCGAGACTACGTTCATTGTAAGAATAAATAACAGAAATTCAAGATAAACGAAAACTTGAATTTCTTTCAATACGTACAACAATTTATTACAAACTAGTTCAATTCTAAGGAAAGACGCGGGAGACTGACTCGATACAATGCTGCCATCTTGCGCTCTTTTTCATACAAAATTCCCTATCGCGAATCTAATCCTAATTCCTCGGTTATTTCGGAAAATAAACTTCTTTCATTTATAAATGTTAAGTTTCAATAATGTAGACAAATCTCGTAGTAATGTTCACCTTCCTTAATAAGGGAGTTTTATGTTACTTTTCATTAGATCATATTTTTATGAAAGTAGTTTCAAAAGCGAAAAGAATTTATACTTAATGAAAATAAATGTGCTCGTGCATGCATAAAAAGATGTATTTTTACAAAGTTCCAATTGTAATCTTAACGAGGTGAGAATAAGAGAAAATTCAATAAAAAATTGTAGAATCTAGTATAAATGGCAGCCACGACGTCGCAGCGCCATCTCGAAAATATTTCTATATAGACACTATTCGTTCGCGGACACGTAATGGGCCCGTCCACCATCCGCCACAGACGCCGCCATATTGTACAGAAGGAACGAGAGGCGTAACCACGCCATTGTACGCATCACGATATTTCTCGTCTGATTGTACAGAGAAAGAGAAAAGTAAGTGGAAATCCAGCACGCAAGAATTCGGCCGCAACACGAACATCATTTTTTGTAAATCTGGTGCATCGCGAAGAAGACTACAGGACGCAATAACATCAGGTAACGATTATCAATCAACACCACACGATGCGTCGTTCGCTTTGCGGATCATGGTTTTTCGTTTAATCCTTTTGTGTTCTTTCGTTTGTACCTCATTTTCCTAACATTTCGATGGCATTTGATTGCTTTTCGAGCGTACAGTTTTAATAGAATTAACGTCTTTACTATCACGCATGTCGACTGCGGAATTACGTTTGAAAATTTTGGACGAAAATCTGTCACGATGTTTCGAAGTATTCACAAAGAGTGTTTGGTTTTTTTTGGTAAAACTGTTTTTTTTTTTTTTTATATCGCATCGCTTCCGAATAAACTGTAGAATTTAAGTGAAACGCAAGTAGTGAATGATATCCAAAGGAGTTAATTAGTTTAACGATATCAGTGGCAATTTGTTGCTATTTTTATATTGTATTGTATACAAATGATTCTTCGGATTACTTCTTATTACTTCTGACTATATAATGCGGCATATGTTAATTAAATAAAGTGCTTTTCTCGCCGCTTTAATTGAATTTCAAATGCTTATTGATTGTCATTTATAATTTAATTGTCTGGTCCAAATCTTTTTTATTGTGAACTAGTTAATAATGAATTGATTTTCTTGTGTTCCATTTCTTTTATCGCGTGCTTTATTATAAAGAGAGTAATGAGAATAATTTTATTCTTTCAGAAGTGATTTAAATGTATGGACAACATGTACAGTAACAATATAGACCCTTGGGAGCCGGGCTACGGGCCCGACCGAAGAGGACATAATTCTGATTATGACTATCGCAACGATTATGGAAGCAGCAGATCGCCAGATTACGCGGAACATCGCGACAATGATCATCGGGATAGGGATCATCGTAGTCCGGAATACAGAAATCATCGTGGAAGAGAGAGAGATCGCGAAAGAGATCGCTCGAGAGACAGAAGGGATCGCAGCAGAGATGACAGGGATCGTAGCTACAGAGACAGAGAAGATCGTTACACGAGACAAAGGGAGAGAGATTCCGTAGAAAGAGACAGAGATCGGGATCGTGATCGCGACAGAGATAGAGATCGCTCTAGGAGAGACAGAGATAGAGATAGGGATAGGGATCGTAGAGGGAAGCGGGAGGACAGAGATCGGGATCGCGACGACGATCATAGCCGAGAAAGTATGGACTTTGAGCACGACCATGGACGTACTTATGGTTCGTCCATGGAAGGCATCCACTACAAATCTCAATCTCCGAACAACACCATAATGATTCGTGGGCTTGCTCAGCATATAACAGAAAATGACGTAGGTTGTCAACTTAGTGGTCCAATATAATTGGCCACTTGTGAGCCAGCGTTTGCACGCATGCATCTCTGTTATCATTATGATGTGTGTATCACAGGTACGGCAAGACATCCTCAACTGTGGTCTCATGCCCAAGGACATCAGGCTGATTCGTAAAAAGGACACAGGTAATTATCCTTCGTTTCGTAACTTAAATCTTCCCCTCGACCTAATGTGCAAACTAGCGAACCGCTTTTCACCTCGGCAGGTTGCGTTAACTTCGTGTAGTCTAAGTTATTGCGGCATTTTGTAATGATCATCGAGAGAGAAAAATTGTTTGAAATTTTCAAACATTTTTTTTAATACCGTGAACAACAAAAGGATTTCAAACAATTTTTTTATCTTATTCGGTTAAGATCTAGTCTTATGTACCCTAGTTTTATGTCGGTACCAATCATGCATACTCCAAAATTATTCAAGCAGTATAATGAATATAATGACTATCAATTGAATATAAATCATTAATTCATTTTCTACTCTTGCAATAAGGTAAGTTCTATAACAAATGCAAGAAGAATATTTTGAGGGAAATCAGATCATCATTATTCATCTAGCAAGGGTGGTGTAAAACATTTATTAAGTAGTTTACATCCTTTGTATAAAATAATTAAAATGTATATCTGCCAACCAACTTTACTCGGTTGTTCTATCGTTAAAATAACGTTTCGAATCTCTGCAATAAATTTATATATACTCTATTGTAAGTTGTACATACACAGTCTTCTTTGACGAACATCTTGGTTTTACTATAATCCGGAGTAGCATATAAAAGAGTTTAGAAGAGATAATTGTTTTTATAAGACTCGTATTATTATTTCGTCGATTTATTTACGATAGTAAAAGAGAAAAAAAAAGGAGACAAAGAATTCGGTAGGTCTGGCATTAAAGTAAATGAAAATTCGCGTGTAAAAGAAAAGTACGATAGAAGTCGTCTTCCATCCGTTTAGAATTTGTTCTGCTGAGCTTTAGGCAAATGGAAAAGAAAGCAAGCGACGAAGCGAAGAAATACTTCGTTCGAAACTCAGTCTGTCAATGGTTGGTGCTGTGATTGCCTGCCCTCTCAGAGTAGAGACACCCAGGCAAAACGTGGATTAACTTTGGATATGTGTGTATTTGCTCTGTATAGGTGCTTCGCGAGGTTTTGCATTCGTCGAGTTTAACGCGACTCAGGAGGCCGCACGGTGGATGGAGATGAAACAGGTAGAAAGAAGTTCAGTCCAGATACCCAACCGATGCGTTGTACGCGTGCCATCGACGCCCCGTGGCGGCAAGGCACGGTAACGCAGCCCCCTGGCCTTCCCCATGGCCATGGCTGTGCACCTATCAAAAGGCTACTTCAATCTACCGTACCTAATTACTTATCTAGGAGTCCCCACATACTTTGCAGACTTTTCTTAACTCGCTCGCAATTCCGTCTATTGGATTAAAGTTATTACAATAAAAGGCCGCGCCGCGTGCTTTTTACCTATCCTCTATCTATCATAAAAGTTTGTGGACTAACAATGAAGATCGGAGGAGGGTCATTCCAATCGTCTTATCTTTTTGCGTACAGTGCATAGTATCCGGCATGATAAATTTATTTCTACGAATCACACTATTTTGCTATATTCATTCGATACGAAATGCTTACTTTTAATTACGTCATTTAAGTCCGCTTCTACCATTTAAATTCGTTCTCGACGCAATTACCCGTTGATCGAGCATTTTAAATGAATGAAAATTTTGTGCACGACTTTCTTGTTCACATATAAATTTTATATGCAAGCAATCATTGCGCGTTTGCTTGTTTCCACGAATTCAACTCATTGATCGAACCAAAAACGAAAAGAAAAAGTTGTCGCGCATGTACATAGAGTCCGGTCAGCAAGCCGTGTGGAATGGCCCACATTATATAAGCCCACGACATTTTCTTTACTGTTCGTTCGAGACGGAAAGCTATGAAGTAGAAAACTATAATTTCGTCAACCAAGAAGGAAGTTTACGGGATAAACAGAGGCTTTGGGAGGATGTTGGACGGGATAACACTGAAATTCTCTGTTTCAGGGAGTACTGATGCTGCAGGACCAATACCGTGCCTTGATGCAGTACAGTATACCGAAAGATTGCCATGTAGATAAACCACCAGCAAAGAACACACAAGATTGGCACTGTGTTAAGGTATGACTATTTAATCTTCGGTATTTCTTATCGAACAAACCAACCATTCCCAATGTTGCTTTTTTATTTCAGTGTGGCGCGCATAATTTCAAAAGACGCGAAACATGCTTTAAGTGTTCCGCCTCGAGAGCAGAAAGCGAAGAAGGTGGAGAAGGCAGCGACGAAATCAGCCCCCATCCTACAAATACCGTTCTTCTTCGAGGATTGGACGTGTTGACAACCGAAGATTCAGTCTTACAAGCGATGAAAAATCTTTCGTCGATGCCGATACGTAGTATTCGTATCGGACGCGATTCTCTTACCAACACATCGAGAGGTGTTTGCTATCTAGAAATGGGCAACGTAGTGGATGCCATGTATTTACACACGGCCCTCACCAAGCAAGGACTGGTGGTAGATGGCAGGAAGGTAGAGATCACGTACTGCAAACTCCACCAAATAAATAACACCAACACGTGGAAGGCAAACGACAGTCAACCGCAAAGATACACTTTAGATGATGTTGCTCAATTGGCAGAGTATAGTGCCAACTTATACGCTAAGACACCTGCACAGAAAGCTCACTATCTTCAGTATTATACACAATATTATCAAAATCAAATAATGCAAGGATCCGCGATTACGTTACCATCTTTAAATCAGACTGATAGAGTGAACGCGGCAGCTGCCGTAGCACAATCTGCTATACAGCAGTTACAAGCATCTAGAAAATTAGGAGATGCTGATGAAATGAAGAACAGACCAATGCCTTCGGCACCTACTAGTACCTCGTTAGCGAGTGGAAGAGTGCCTGCGCATGCCAGTGACGGTAAAGTATACTGTAAGTTTATATTAATGGAATAAATTATTCTAATTTCGGCTCGAAAGGTTTTTCCACTTTATTGATGTTATGTTGCAGCTGTACCAGACGTTAGTACCTATCACTACGACGAATCGTCTGGCTACTATTACGATCCGAGTACAGGATTGTATTACGATCCCAATTCGCAATATTATTATAATAGTCACACGCAACAATTCCTTTATTGGGATGCTGAGTCATTCTCATATCAACCAGCGAAGGTAATTAAAATTTATAAATTTTATATACATATCTATATGTATATATATAAGGTTGATCAGTATTTTAATTCCTTGCATTTATTTTGTGTGCGTATGTAGACCGCTACAACTGTAACGCAAGCAACAGGAACCACGACTAGTGGAACTACAATAACTGCCATCGCTAGTAGCACCGACTCGACAAACACAATCACCAATCAAGCTACAACTTCGACGGTTACCAGTGCGGCTCAAGAAATATCGAGGGAGGACGAAAGTAAAAAGAAAGATAGCAAGCAAGATAAAGTGAAAGTAGCGAAGAAAATAGCAAAAGATATGGAACGCTGGGCAAAGACATTGAATCAGAAGAAAGAAAATGCGAAAAGCAATTGGAATTCCGAATTTGCTGGTGGTGATGGTAATCAAGGAGTCGGGAGCGGGGCAGCGGACGCAGGTTACGCTATATTAGAGAAGAAATCCCTAGCGACCTCTTACCACGAGGATGAAGATCAGAGTGGTAACAATGGTTTGGTCGCTGCCTATGGTGGTGGTAGTGACACGGAAGAGGAAATAGAGGATGTTCAACAAGAAGAAAGACAACACACGGATTGGTCTAAATTAGCTTGTTTATTGTGTAAACGACAATTTCCTAGCAAAGAAGCGTTGCTTCGTCATCAACAATTATCCGATCTTCACAAACAGAATTTGGAGAACTGGTATCAAGTACGTGGGTTGGATCCGAACGACCCGCAGCAAAGAAATAATAAATATCGGGATCGTGCTAAAGAGAGGAGGGCAAAATACGGCGAGCCAGAGCCCCCTCAACCCAATAAACTTAAAGAAAAATACTTAAAGACTAGAGTAGAGGATATATCCGTATCTTACGAAGAACCCACGAGGGCTGGTATTGGTTCGGATAATGTTGGCAATAAATTGTTACAAAAAATGGGGTGGAGTGAAGGAATGGGACTTGGAAAATCTAATCAAGGTAGGACGAGTATCATCGAGGCGGAAAGAAGAGTTCCTACCGCCGGTTTAGGTGCAAAATCATCGTCGTATAGTGCGTTACCGGGGGATACGTACAAAGATTGCGTAAAGAAAATGATGTACGCGCGTTATCAAGAACTTTCAGACTCATAATATGCCGAATATCGTTGTACATAGATTTTATGTATACACACAAGTACTTGTACTCAATTTTTCCATAAATTGGATAGCTATGCTGGATACTATGCTGGTTGGTTGTGTACTGATAATTAAGAACGGTGATCATCCATTCTTGGAAATAGATTACATTTTTTTTTATATATATCTTTCCTATACGTTTTCATGATATTACTTTACTTCTCTATTCTAAGATTCTTAGAAAATAATAAATTGTAATGTTAGTTTTTGGACTCGCTGTTTTTTTTTTTCATTAGATTTTAATACATCCTTTACGTGATACTATTTAAAAAATGTATTTATTTGAAACTTTGTTCACGCTATAGTTTTCAGCTCTGCTTACTGTTACGGCACTAGAAACGAAGTGTGCTTATACGTTTGATAAAAACTGTATTGGCTTTTCATTTAAAACCCTACAGTGCTTATTTAAGAATGTACTATGTACAAGTATTAGTTACGAAATAGTTCGAAAAAAACTACCGCATCAAGCAATTCTTGTCTAAACAATTTTGTGCACAACACCAGTAAATTTCGTATTTCGAAAATTAAGTATATATTGATGCATTATGAATTAATTTCGGTGACAAAGGATTCGAAACTGGATTACCATTATGTGTTTTAATTTGCACAGTTTCGATCCAGTTTTACGATGCTTCCTTGGAGAATGTCAACTTATTATTACGGACCTAGTGCAACTAAACTTATCACTGGTGCATCATATATTTATTATACTGTCATCATTTGCATTAAATTTCATCATTTCTGTATGATGTAATTACGTCAGTTCACGACACACGCGCATACATATATATATATATAGAAAGAGAGAATTATATTTATACTCATACATATACACGTCGATCTTACTTTTTATTACGATTTACATCGTACTTTGAGATCACATTCTTCGTTATACATACACATTTCTACAATCACTTTGACACTTTACCGTTATTTTTTTAATTACACATCCAAAACCCATGTAATAAGTGATAGGTTAAAAGATGATAATAAAAATACACGCAGCATTATTGCTTGAAATACACTCGTGTTTCTTTCTAAGAAATCAAATCTCTTATAGTTTCGCTTTTTCAATCGATAGAAAATTTAAATACTTATATAAAGTGATATGTTGTCTTTTAAATATGACTATGAAAAAGATTCCTCGTTTTTTCAAGTAAAAGTTAAAATTATACAAACACAAATTCTATTACAAATTATACCTATACTATGTAAATGCACATACATACATAAATAATAGTTACGTGGTTCCAAGTATTTAAAATAAAATTATATATCACGATTTACAACAACTTTATCGTTGTACATGGCTCTTTCAAACCCCTAATACATATGTTCTCATTTATATTGAGACACTTGTACTTGTATAGTGAAATATTTTCGGTGACTCGAAATTTACTCTGTAATTAGATCTTTCTCTAGACGTACACAAGTACAAGCTTTAAAATTTGCTTATGTTTCGGTATATGTTTATCCAGTTAAAAGTACATACTTTGAATCACGACCAGTAATATAAATTCGAACATATATATGTATATATCGATTGCTTAGGTTACATTTTACATTTAATAATACGCGGACTTACTCTAATTTAATAATTTATCGTCTCGTATGTTACGTTGACGCTACATTTAAAAACAAGAAATTATATATTTACGCCATTTTCTTTTTCTTTTCAGTCCATATAAACGCAATACTCAAACACACCGAGTATTAAAGAACTAAGTTAAGAATACATTAGGGACAAATTGACGTGGTTATATCAATACTTTGATTTTTAGGCGTATCACTAGAGGAACAAACTACGAGTCTCTGTATGTATAAAGAAGTTTTGTACTATTAAACCTGCACTTGCTTGAAAAACTGACTTTTGTAAAGCACTGTATCAATTTAAACAGGAACGGAATTTAGGAAACATGTTTGCTAAGTACATGTACAAACCTCACGACATCAACGTTATTTAGTGTTTAAATAAATTACTTTGAACAGTTCGGTAAACTGACTATTAATAAATAAAAGTCTCAATATCATGGCAATCTCGTAGAATAGTAACATGCACTACTACTATTTCATGGAAATATCATGGAATACCTGTTGATATAACAAATTCAACAGATTATTTCTTCCATTACCATTTTGTCACAAAACTTTTACAAAATTTATCTTTGTTCAATATTACACTGGACAATTGTTTGTAGATATGAGCTTTCTTATTGTTAGTCTAAATTGCACTAAACATTCAAAGTCATGGTTATTTATAAAATAACAATAAAATAACAGAAAAACCACACAAAGACTAAACATCTGCTAAAATCCAAGAATATAGTGGCCTTAATTGATGATTTAAAACCCTGTACTCTAAATTGCTAATTCCATCAGTCTCATATCTTCTAGCACTAGTTTCTAAATTTTCAAATCTTGCACTGCTTGGAGGTTCTTTCTTATGTGTTAACATGTAATATTGGGCAATGTCAGGCCCAAAGCGACTGATCTGAAATTCAAGGTAAAATTTACATGATTTTAAATATAACACAATGTACTTATTTAACAATCAATTTACCTGAAAACCTCGTGATTGTAAACGACTATAAAAGTCGTCATCTTCCCCACCCCATCCGTAGAAAACATTGGAAAATCCGTTAACTCTTTCAAATTGTTTGCGAGTCAGTGCAATTGCGCCTCCAAATAAGCCAGTGTAAGGTAGATTATAACGGAATGTATTGACGCTTGAACTCATATGCCTAGGCATTTTTGTACAAGCATAAATATTGTCAGGATTCTGAGGTATAAGATCTATGTCTTGAAAGATGAAACAGTGAAAATCGTTTACTTTGGTTGCCTCTGTATATCCGACATTAAAAAGCTTAGCACGATTGAACTCGCGCATAGGACTTTGCTCTATCACAAATATTCTGTAATCGAGATTCTGAGCTTGCAGAAAAGGGTGAATGTAATTCATGAAGATGGCAAGTTGTGTTTGCCGATTTCGATATGGCAATATGATGGCTACGTTAAAGAGAGGATGACAATTAAGAGGCTTCCACTGTCCTCCAGGTAATATACCTAAACGACGCGCCATTGCCACTGGATCTTCTCGAGGATGTTCTTCGGGATACAGCAACTGAGCTGATCTTCTAGGATTGATCGTTATCATACAAGAGTTGTCTTTAGCGGGATAAGACCTTTCCATTTCATCGTAGATGTCTTGTGTTTTTATAAAAGTATAATGCGAAGCGAATCTAGCTGGATGTAAGCAGTAACCCAGTACCAGAATTGTGGTGATCGTGTATGATAATCCGCGCGCATAATCATAGAAAAACGCAACGAACATTTTCAAAATATTAACGATGCTTCTCATCCTAACCTTCGTTTTCATTCCCGATCAGCATCTCAATAAAATAAGCGAGTTATATCTCCCTCGAAGAAAGACTCTCATTTGTTGACACTAATGGTGACTCAACACTGTATCATTTTATCATGTAAGAGCACAATTTAATAATAGACAAGCGTACTTGTGTAAAATAATTACTATGAAGCACCGAAGTGCAGACGACAGTGTAAAAAGTAGCGTACACTCGCGCGCTTGCGCATCGCATATCTCAGCTGAAAGTTTTCAATTTGAAATGATTTTTTTAAATTATTAATCGTAAAGGTATATGACTCTAAAAGTCAAAGTATTTTTTTCTTATAAATTACAGATTCGATGGATAAATGAATGGCATTATCGTTTGATAACATTTTATTTGAAAACGTTACAGATTAAAATACTTTTGATTAATTTTCATCATTTCAATAGTTAAATGCTTGATCAACGGCATAATTTACGCATATAAATAAATAAAATAAAATAAAATAAAATTTGTGTATATAAATAGGGAACATTTACATCATATAGAATCTATATCCTGATATAGATTTCTCTCCTATAATATGCTATATTATATATTTATATTCTATTATATTATATTCGTCAATGAACTAAAATTGTGCGTGGAACTTGGACTGGTTTGCTCTTTGACTTTGGTATGTTCAGACGATTAAAGGCATCCAACGTGTCTTTCAGAAATTGATCCATCATCGATTTAGTATGCTTTGGAGTAGGAGCCAGCCTTAATTTTTCTTCTCCCTTTGGAACTGTTGGATAATTAATCGCTTGAACATAGTGACCTTTCTCCTTAATCAAAGAATCAGCTAATTGATTGCACAGTAATGGATCTCCGATCTGGAAAACAATTATAACGAATTATAATAATAGTGAAAATACATAGGAAATATAGTTTAAAGAAATAATTTACTTTTATAGGAATAATGTGCGATGGTGACGGTTCTACCGGAAGACCCGCGGCGGTTAAAATAGATTTCATGTAAGATACATTTTTCTGATGAGTAGCTCTTAACAATCTTCCTTCGTCCGAGGCTAAAATTTCAACAGCAGTCAAGGCACCGTATAATACCGTCGGTGGTAGAGAAGTTGTAAAAATAAAGCCTGCGGCATAACTTCTAATCATATCTATCAATTTTGTAGAACCAACAATGTAGCCACCGATATTGCCAAATGCTTTGCCCAGAGTACCAGAAATAATATCCATTTTATGAAGTACCCAATCTCTCTCTCCGATACCAGCACCCGAATAGCCATACAAACCAACAGCGTGAACTTCATCTACGAATGTCAAGGCACCGTATTTACGGGCGACGTCGCACAACTCTTCCAAAGGACATATATCGCCGGTCATAGAATGTACCGTTTCGAATGCCACAATCTTTGGCACCTTTTTATCTATTTTTGAAAGAAGTTCTTCAAGATGTTGTACATCGTTGTGCCTAAAGATATGTTTCGGTACTCCGCTATTTCTTATACCCTGAATCATAGATGCGTGATTGCCAGCATCAGAAAAAATATGGCAATCTGGTAAAAGTTTTGCTAACGTATACAGAGTGGAGTCATTGGCAACAAAACAAGAAGTAAATAATAAGCCAGCCTCTTTTTGGTGTAAGGAGGCTAATCTCTTCTCTAACATTTCATGACCAACCGTGTTACCAGATATGTTTCTTGTTCCTCCAGCTCCTGCACCAAATTTATCCAATGCTTCTCGAACAGAATTTGTTACTGCAGGATGACGCGACATCCCTAAATAATCATTAGAGCACCAAACAGTAATTGGCTTTGGTCCCCAAGAATATTCCATTGCAGTTGGAAAGTCCTGAGCCAGCCGATTTACTTTCTTAAAGACTCTATATGAATGATCTTTTTTCTTCTTGATGATTTGTCCATGAAAGAATTCTTCGTATGCGAAATTTGGTTCTTCAGTTGATTGGGGATTTACCACGTTAGTAACATCTTCTTCTACCACAGGGCTAGCCACTTTTACAGCGTTCTGTTCTTTAGCCAAAAATGGACATTGGCTCCCTATGACCTCCCGAGTCTGTAAAGTCTCGGTTGGCTCTTCCGCCGTATTGGAGAATTGAGACATATATGGGCAAAGTTGTCGATAATTCATTATGACAGATGCGCCATAATTGCGAATGTAATTCGCCGATAAGCGTTTTAAGAATGGGCACGGCATACTTTTTTGATTGCCTAAAACAGATTTAAAATTTATGTAATAACGGAATTACACTTGCCAGAGTAACGTGCCAGAAATGTTTGAAAATGATAAAAATGATGTCAAAATAATTTTTAAAGCAATAATAAAAAGTTGCAACCACGTTTCGGACCTAATATAGACGAGAAATCGAGGTCAACTATATAGAAAGCGAAGCAGCAGGTGTGTAAAAGAGAAAGTAAAATGGCAAATCATGATATTGATGATACAACATTTAAACCGGAAGTTTCTTACCTTTGGTAGCAATTGAAAAAAGATAAGAGCTGGCGTAATGGATACTCGGGCGAATAAATTGAAAGGCAAGAGATACTATTAAAATCCAGTTGAATATCAGGATGACGTAAATGCGGTGCTTGGCTAATAGCCAATTAAACTCAATTCAATCGGAGAAGAGATAAAATACTCCAAAACTCGACCTCACACTTTGACAGCTTAGCGACGACTGAACGTATTAGCTCTGGTAAGTCCGCTTATGAACATAAAGAAGTCGCGATAGGAGAGGTAGAACAGGACAACCAAGGACAACCGAGTATGACCTTATATCCGTTCACCGCACGCGGCTCACTTCCTTTATTTTTTTTTATTAAAATTCCAAGAATTGTACTTTAGTTTTTGACGTTAAAATTTCTCAGTAATTGTTATTAAAACGACTAAATATCCTGAGCTCAACGAACTTTAAATATTTGACGTTTGGATGTACAGATGTTTCATAAAGGAAAAAGAAAATTTATCAATCGCCAAGAATCGATTCCATATTGACTACTTTCTTTTTAGTAGAAGTGGTTACAGGCGGAAATTCTATTAAGTTACAGACACTAGAAATAGAATTTTGTTTACATAACGTGTTTGCTTGGCTTTGATCATTAATATGTCTATTCAGTGAACAAGGTCTCCCGTTAGTAGAACCAGGGCCGAATTAATGTATGGGGCTACAGTTCGAGGGCCTACGCCAGTTAAGAGACTTGCTTACGCGATAATATTAATCGATTATATGTTCACTGCAACGTACGCTTGCAATAGTCATTGTTTATTGAATACTCGATTTACAAATACTTCTAAATATAGTCACGTACAATTCAAGTTAAAATACTAAACGCGCCCTTAAAAATAAAATAATTCACTCAACTACTAAGTTTCAACTAAGTTTCTATCTAATTGTTTACGTAAAGATCGTTTCTATTCGAACGAATAATCACTTTGACCATCGACATCGTTGTTAATTCACTTCCTGTACGACTATCATTACTGACGCACGTCGATACCGGACATGCAAAGGAATACTTAAGCGACCATAAAAATAAAGTACGAACATTATACACGTAAAGGTCCTCAAGTGATTAAATTTAATACAAGGCTCTTAGACAGATGGCATATCGAATATCATTCGCATCGTTCGTTATATTCGTTTTTTATCGCTTAATAGTGCGATGAATTTTAAGTGTCTAGCGAAACACTTAAATATTTTTATATTCGAATCTTTTCGAGTTCATTCATAAGCGTTTCATGAACACAACTTTGGTATCGCTATCTCGGGGTTAAAAGAACGAACTAATTTTTGAACCTACAGCCCGAATTGGTAGTAAAAATAGTTTCTTTTTTTGTCGCTAGTTGGCGAATGGTTTATTACACCAGTGGCGCCATCGGTGTCAAAACGCCCAAGCTTGTAGTGAAAATAGTTCCCACTGTTGTTACTAGATGCCGCCACCAATACCTGTGTTCGATTACTTTTTATTTTTCATAAATTCATACTAATACGATTTCTTGCTTTATAACACTACTATGTATTATTTCAATAAGTCATTTAAACATTTATCTACTTTGCATACGTAAATGCAACAATAATTACCGACCCTTTATTTAATAGTGCCATCTAGGAGGAACAGTGGGAATTATTTTCACTACAAACTTGGACGTTTTCCCACTGATGGCGCCACTGATGCACTAAACCAATCGCCGTCTAGCGGCAACAATTGGACCTATTTTTAGTACATTCACCCGATATTTAAATTTGCGAAAAAGGTCCACACTACGATGAAAATATAGTTCAGTGATTTTATCAAGAAAATGTTCGTAGTTTGTTCGTTACCAGAACGAGCCACGAGAGTGCCAGAGCAGCAACTGAAGTATCAAAATGAATTTTTTTCAGGAATACCACTAAAAACTCTATTCTATTTCTCCCACCAAGTTGAAACACCGATGAAATATAACTTCTCATTGGTGGTTCGCTTTATCCTGGAATGATATCTTTCATCAATATATATAGTGTTTCTAAAATATTCACTTTTAAATGTCTTCGCACGATAGGTACAAGATTTCTATGATCGTAACATAGCTGGCCAGTACATTTATGAAATTCATACAAGTATTCTAAAACTGAATCATCCTGATATATAAAACCATATGAAACAAGACTGAGTACAATTGGTAGATAGTATGTAGTATACAAATATACAGGACACCCTTTACGGTTCACGATTACAGAATACAGATGCACATATCAAAGAAGGAACAGCCAATCAGAAGGCGACAGCACTTCGCGGGGTATCGTGTGGTGTGGTACACGACGTGTACTGCTGGGTTGGTTAACGTCTTGCAAAAGCCACGTCTTAGACGGACAGTGTCTTTCGAGGAAAGAGTGTAGCTCGAATTCAATTTAGGAACGTGCACCGTGCTCCACAATGGTGCCAAAGTATCTTAGCTTCCTTTTTCTGGTACTCGTTACCGTCTTAGCCGAAGAAAAAGACGTGCTGGAACTCACCGACGAAACCTTCAGCCATGAATTAGAACGGCAGGAGAACACGCTTGTTATGTTTTACGCACCATGGTAAGAAGCTTTTTATACGGTGATTATAGATTTCTAAAGTCGTGAATACGTTTCGTTTCGTTAATAGTATGATTAACGTGATAAAGGGGGAAAACGGAATGATTTTCCAAGTTCCGGTTTCGGTGATGTGCCGGCTTGTAACACGTTAACCAGCGACGTGCTCCTCGCTTTAGATGAAAAAGTTGGAGTACTATTAACCGCTATTCTTTCGTAATTCTCAGAGAACATTATAGAAGTGGTAATTAAGCCGCACGCTTAGATTACCTGATTAATATTTGTACGAATATCGTGTAATTCGCGATTTTATGTCACTTTTTCAGGTGTGGTCATTGCAAGCGATTGAAACCAGAATATGCTAAAGCTGCAGAGCTGCTTTTAGGCAGTGATCCTCCGATCACGCTCGCCAAGGTAGACTGCACGGAAAGTGGGAAGGAAACCTGTAACAAATATTCCGTCAGTGGCTATCCGACATTGAAAATCTTTTCCAGAAGTGATGTTGTAAGCGATTACAATGGACCTAGAGAAGCTGCGGGTATCGCTAAATACATGAAGGTATACAGAATCTTTGTAATAAATAAAATTAAATAAGTATCACGTGTAACTATATTCCATATATCTCAGGCACAAGTTGGTCCAGCATCTAAAGAACTGACTGGAGAGAACTGTCTGAAAGCATTCTTAAACACCGATGAAGTAAGCATTGTTGGCTTCTTTGAGAAGGATGATTCACCTTTGGCTACATCCTTCCATGCTGTTACTAAGAAACTTAAAGAAAAAGTCAGGT
Organism: Hylaeus anthracinus; assembly: GCF_026225885.1. NCBI lineage: Eukaryota > Metazoa > Arthropoda > Insecta > Hymenoptera > Colletidae > Hylaeus > Hylaeus anthracinus. The sequence continues at coordinate 3,460,424 of NW_026534348.1, read as the reverse complement.
TTGCTCACACAACTGCAAAGGCACTTTTGGAAAAAGAAGGATATAAGTGAGCAATTGATTTTGTTATCAAAATAAAATGAACTAAATTTAACACAATTCTCATTATACTTTCATTTTAGGAATACTATTGTTTTATACCGACCAAAAATGTTGCAAAATAAATTTGAACCCAACACTGTTCAATTCGAAGGTGAAAATTCCATTGCTGATGTACAAGAATTTATTAACAAAAATTAGTAAGTTTCAATATAATCTTTTGTGTAGATACTTAAATGATAAACGTTTATTATAATCAAATTATTTAATTGTTTAGCTTTGGCATCGCTGGGGTTCGCACGCGAGAAAATGCAGCGGAATTTAAAAATCCATTGGTTGTTGCGTATTATGCTGTGGATTACTTGAAAAACCCCAAGGGCACGAATTACTGGCGCAACAGAATTATCAAAGTTGCCAAGGACTTCCCCAACTTAAATTTCGCCATATCTTCGAAAGATGATTTCCAACACGAATTGAATGATTTCGGAATCGATTTTGTCAAGGGCGATAAGCCTGTTATTTTAGCAAGAAACGCCAATAACCAGAAATTCGTCATGAAAGACGAATTTACAGTTGATGCGTTCGAAGCATTCTTAAAGGATCTCGAAGCGGACGCTTTGGAACCATATATGAAGTCGGAACCAATTCCTGAAGATAACATCGGAAATGTTAAAGTCGCGGTAGCTCGAAACTTCGACGAAGTTGTCACAAACAATGATAAAGATACGTTGATCGAATTTTATGCTCCCTGGTGCGGTCACTGCAAACAATTAGCACCTGTCTTCGATGAATTGGGTGAAAAACTTGCTAACGAGGATGTTGAGATCGTCAAGTTCGATGCCACCGCTAACGATGTTCCTTCACCTTACGAAGTTCGAGGATTCCCGACACTTTTCTGGGCACCTAAAGATTCCAAGGATAAGCCTGTTAAATACGAAGGTGGCCGAAATATCGATGATTTTATTAAATACATTGCCAAGCATGCAACCGATGAGCTTAAAGGATTCGATCGCAAAGGCAAAGCTGTAAAGCCTAAGAGCGATGAATTGTAGATTTCACTCGTAAAAATATGCGTGATACGTTTACAATATTTTTATGTCTCAGCAGCAAAACGTGGAATGAAATTTTCGAGGACTTGAAAGTGTGACAAGAATGGCATTTTAAATGTAAGGTCTAATCATTTTTTCTAGTTCCAGAGACAGGTTTGAATGAAAGAGAAAGACCCTTGGTAACGCGTGGCTGCACTTACTTTACGAATTATTTGAATGCGAAGTGAAATGTAATTAGCATAGAATTGTCTACATGTATTATGGTAATATTATGGTATTGCGTAAAACTATGCAGAACTGATTTAGAATTACCGTGGCAATGTTTTCCAATTCATTGAACTACATTTAAGAAATAAGTCTCCATTCCAGTTGCCGCATTTCACTATGCTAGGTTGAAGTTAATACAATAATTTTTGTTTATACAAAGAATAAAATGTTTTATATAAAATTTTATGCATTGCAATCAACGATACTCCTTGTTAAAATAATTATACTCTTGAAACTTCCCAATATGCAATTTTTAGGGGACATTTGGAAACGGAAGAAAATTTTGTTCAATAAAGTTTGTAAATAAAAATTGATAGTATACTTGATATGTTTATGTATGATCACGAATTCCATTCGAATTCAAGGATATTAACAATGATATGAAAAAACATACCGTTTAAATTTTACGCACAGTGAATCATCCCGACAGCAATTTACAAATATCGATCAGTTTTATTGTTAAATACAATTTATTATTATAGCAATCGTGGAGTAAATACCTTCTTACATATAAAAGCTAATTAATTGTAGAGTGATTTGCTAGAACTCGAAAACCTCACTTGAATTCGTTTCCCTGGTAATAATAAAAAATAATTTTCACTTCCGGTATCACTGAAGGAATACTACGTACAAATTAGTTTTCGCTTTCGTAAGTAACTTCTTATATTAGTTAGCTGCACGACTAATTACAACGTCGTCTCAAGACTAAATAATTTTATGGGACTGCGGAGACTTAGAAGACATTTCCTTTTTTCACTCTTGTTTGCCTGTGTATATATAATAGCATGAAACCAAAATGACAATACACTTACTACATATATTGCTCGCGACATTATTATGAGAAAATTCGGAAAACTGTTCGTATTTTTTGCCTCGTCTTATTTAAGAAGAGTGAGTTTATATACAGCCTATATCCCATATGGACCAGCACGTGTGCTCGAAACAATACAAATATTTCGTTTATCGCTTACCTTCTTTATTTCGTGCATAAGTATGAATTTAACGAATACTATGACTCACACGAGCTATCGTCACTTTGATCTTTGCCATACGTACGTAAAACTTTAAATCTCAGAACTTTGTGCAATTAATAATAATTAATCTCTGTTATAAAAAATGTCATTAGTTTGTTCATTTTTTGTTTGCTTTCGTTAGAGATTCATATTATGGAAAACTCAGTCTCACAGGCTCTTTTATTACGAAAATCAAGGCGATAATAATATCTAAGAAAAGCAATTCGTGCATCGATATCGTTTGCAATCCCATAGCAGTTCCTTATAAAAATTGTAGTAGAGTCGTTTGTACAAATTTTTAGCAACATTAGAGAGAAATGGTCCATAAAGGATTAACCGATATAGTCGTAATTAACAATATATCCTTCAGAAATTATTACGAATGAATACTTGCAAACTCTGCGACGGATATAAAACGTAGAAGTTTTAGTTCTAGATATTAGGGTATTTTTGCCGACCATTTGTTGGTTAACACTTTGACAATTAGTTTCCAAAATGCGAATGGGTATTATTTATTCAAATATTATAAAAAATGCTCACTGAACTTCGTGCTTCAAAGTGTTAACCAATGGCTCTCGTTTTTCAATACTTTTGTTAATCAATGGCAAATAAAATTGATGGTTGCTGCAAAGTTTGACTGCGACTTCGCAGTGTTTCGGTTAAAAGCGTAATTCAACAGTAGTACTGCTATGTAATTGTAAAAAAAAATTTGTTGAACACAATTCCACAGTCATTCATTGAATCAATGGCGGAGACTGCATTGCAGCCGTTAATTCAATAATTCTTGCAAAAAACAACTAGCTTATAAACCTTAGAGATTAGTTTTAATAGAAGACGTGTAAGTTCAAGAGTTTAGAATAGTATGTATACAATTGAACGAGAAACAAACTATAAGGGAGGAAAGCACAGGATGATTCAACAGGCTAGATAATCATTTTTACAGAGTAACTTGAAATTCGTAAATTAATCGACATTTTGAGAAACAAACATTACTTTCGATCAGAATAATTTTGAAAAGCATTTGCTCTGTGAAATTTGTTCGCTCTAAATTAATAGAGTAACCCGACAAACATTCCGGGATTACATTAATCGTATCGGATAAATTTGAAAAGTATCGCCTAATAAAACGCACATCAGGGCATCGTTTGTATGCTTGATTGGGTACAAAGGATGTGTTGTCGAAATACATAAATATAATATATCCGCTGTTATAATCCGTAATGTTAGTGTCATCGTATTACAATAATAAAAATAATTAATAATAATAATAATAATTAATAATAATTATAATAATAATACATTTAGCCTAGTTGGTATTCTTATAGATCAAAGTGATCCGGTGGTCTACTTACGCATTTTTTATAATTATAATATAATGTTTGTTACTTTTTTTTTGTTTAAGAAATATCGATAATGCGATGGTTCAATAAAATAGCGACGCAACATTTGGAATTCTTAACGTTTTGCTTTAAATTCTTACATTGCTTTCTATGACTTTGCATTGCATATTATGTTTCTACTCTCCCCTTTCACCCTTTATACTTTGTTACGAATTCCCCCAACTCTGTCGTTCGTTTCTTCCATATATTTTCTTTTATTACCAAAAAATAAACAGCCACTACGATTTAAAAAAAAAAAAAAAGAGATGTAGAATGCATACAATAGTAATGAGATACTAATAATAATAGTAATAACTACTATAATGATATAGATAATTATGTACCGTAAATGTAAATAGTTGGTATGACAATTGTTTAAACTCGAAGCACAATTCATTACCATTAAAAAATACAATCAAGTAGTCATTACAATATACATTATGGTTTTCATATATAGCACATAAACTTGTATTGAATTTAGTCAACGTTTTAAGTCTCCGGTTTCATCAACGACAGTTCTTTTTTAATATTGCGGGCGCGGTTTGTGGTTGTTTTTCTTTCTTTTAATATATATATATATATATATATAGATTTGTTTTATTGTGTAAAATAAAGATAAGTTGTTGTTATATTATGGTTTCCGCTGGGGGCCTCCGAGCATAACAACTAGCTTCATTGCAGCTAGCTCCGCAATTCCATTATTTAGCCCGCTATCAGGCTCGCTTGGCATTTTACTTAAAGAAGCCAACATCTTCCCTTCTTCTTCTTCTTTACCTGTGAATTTAGATAATTGTTAAAAGAACGTTTCATAAATACTGGCGCGAAGACGAAGGACGAACAATACTTACTTGTAACGCAGCTCGGGTGGCTGTTTCAAATACTTCCCTAATACCTTCCTTACTCTTAGCAGAACATTCAAGATAAGCAAAAGCGTTGATTTTCTCAGCCATGGCTCTACCTTCCTCTGGCTTTACTGGTTCCTGTTTCATCTTGCTAAGTTCCTTGATGGTATTTGGATCATTGCGCAAGTCTTTTTTGTTTCCAACAAGGATAATGGGCACATTTGGGCAAAAGTGCTTCACCTCTGGTGTCCATTTCTCAGGAATGTTCTCCAGGGAATCGGGACTATCGATTGAGAAACACATTAGGATTACATCCGTGTCAGGATACGACAATGGGCGCAACCTATCATAATCTTCTTGTCCAGCTGTGTCCCAAAGAGCCAGTTCCACCTATTATAGAGAACATTTTTAAGGAATTTTAATCATTCGTTTGAAAAGAAGAAAGAAAACAGCTTGAGCATGTGAAGTAATTGTTTTGACAAACATACCTGCTTCCCATCGACTTCAATGTCCGCGACATAGTTTTCAAATACCGTTGGTACATACACTTCGGGAAACTGATCTTTGCTGAAGACTATGAGTAAGCATGTTTTACCACAAGCACCATCACCCACGATAACCAATTTCTTCCTAATGGCTGCCATGAATTCTAAAATGATAATAATTACATAATCATTTATTACTACTCCATTGCAATTCCGTATCATTAAAATATTTAATTTTATGCACTTAACTCTGACTTTTACAAAATATTTATTAACGAAAAAGCAAGAAATACACAAATGTTACACATTAGTGACAACATTTTGCTTAAATAATATATAAATCTTTAGAAATTGTTATACCGATTACATAGATAACATATCAGTTTTTTACAGTATTGTCCTAATAACTTACCTATGCACGAATTCTTTATAACACGTGTATTCACAGCATATTCCACTTATTAAACTTGAATAGGTACTGTATTTATCATACTATATTTCTTGCCTGACATGGCTAGTGCATACAAAGTGTACACCTAACTTTTATTTAAGTGTAAAACAGGAAAAGTGTGAATTTATAATTTCTAATGCTTTTATCCTATATATGCAAATAAGTATTCATATGTGTTTTTAAGTTACAGAAACTATTAAGAAAATCATATTCTATATATTAACAATTTCTAAACTGCACTCTTACGTAGCACAGATGTAACGAATACCTTAAAAACTATTGTAATCCTATTAACGATTCTAAATCAACCAAAGTAACATCATTTGGGAAACACCACCAAAAATTATTTCAACTAAGAGCATGCAGCAAGTGAGCGTATAGTACACATAAGGTAATCATAACTTAATAGGAAACACAAGGAATGCTGAAAAAATGGATTCAATATCACCGTTAAAGGAGATTATTTTTCCTGCACCCAGATGAGGCACAAACAGCAAAGATGGTAAAAAAGCAATTTTAAATAGACAGATTCGATAGCATAAGAAGAGATACAAAAGGAACAATGAAAGAGACTGAAAAAAAGCATTCTTCAGGATAGAGTTAGGAAGAAGTCAGGGTAATCTTTTAAAACTGTTTGTATTAGATTTGCTTTCTGACAATGCTATAAACAACGACTCGGATTCAAACCTCGTAGGGTATAAAAATTGTTCCCTAAAAGTATTGATGTCACATATTCTTAAATAAAGTATTATATTAAATTGGAATTAGCATTACATGTGTGTATAATAGCATACACTTCCTAAGCCCTCTGGTTTACTTAAATTTACATTACTAAAACTTGTGTCTAATCTCATTAATGCCAGCTACTGATATAGTGGGTATCGTAAGTAAGATTTTTTTTTCTATGTCCGACGTCTACTTTAATACTATTTAGAAAGCGACCTACGAGGGCTGAAGATTTAAAGGATATTGACTGGGTCGTACCTGATCCAGGGTACCCCGTATCGTCTGGACCGAGGCATCGGCCCGCATTGCATCCCATGTTTTTAGTCTTTCTTTCAGCTTCTCTGTTTTAAGTGGACATTTTATATGTTAGAACGGATAGGAGGTTGCGAGATAATTGCACGTACCACGTAGATATCATAAATATAAATATATATGCATATATCTCGTTTTTATCATAGCTATGTACTTAAACATCTGTAAAAGTATTAAATACAATCTATGATGATTTAATGTATGATGCCTTTGAAATTTGATTCTTAACTCTTTCCTTCCGATATGTGAAAATGTGTATACTACAAGGTTTTGCATGTCTGCTGAAGACTAAATATAATGTGGATTTAATGTTAACATAATCAATGACCTTGTGTACACATTTATATAAAAATTGACACAATTTTTAATTGCATAAGGTAGAGCCTTTACATAATAATTCTACATAAAAGACTATGTATCTTTGCTGCCGTTTAAATATCTTAGCAGAAAGTCGAACTTTTTAAATAATAGATAAAAATTTAATTTTTAATTTAATCTTAGCCCTAAGAACAAAGATAGCATCAGACCATACCTTATGCCTCAGAGCAAAATAACATTGTCTCCAAAGAACATGCATGAACATATAAGAACAATATTTCCTTGTATTAAACATGCACTAGTAAGAAATGTGTGAACCCATTAAAAATTATTTTTGGGAAGCATAAATTAAATGCGATAGGCATTACATTCACATTGTACAGAGATAAGATGCTTTGTAAAGTTTCATAATTATAGAATATTCATTGACAAACAATCACATGTATAAATTACTATGTGTATATTCATAAAAATATAAAATGTCATAATGTATGCTGGCATTACAGCTTTTTTAGCATAGAATTTAGTTTCTTCAATGTTTTCATTATAATACAAATATGGTTTAAAGTATACTCTTAATACTTTCAGGTATTTGTTACTCATATGTTACATAGATTCTAAGTGTTAATGTACAAAGGAAACAGAGTGATTACTTCTAGCTCCAAAAATTTCTGATAAGAAAGCACAAATAACTTGTTCCTTACAAATTATTTTGAAAGATTATCTTTTCATATGATGAAGGTTGAAGCACTTAGTAACATTTTGCATGAAAGCAAGGATCTTAGCATCAAGTACTGTCTAATATGCAAAAGCAACGCAGATGAATAGAAGACTGTACGTGTCAATTAAACAAGAAGTGCTATGTATTAACATTGCTGCAACACAATTTGTACAAACATTAAACTCCACATAGTTGATAATGGTAAAACTGTTTGTCACATACAATGGTCAAAACTTTTACCTTGATAACCCAACAAATCCCTAATACTTTTTGTTAATTTTCATCCACCTACATAGTATAAATTATTGCGAACAGTATATTATTCGGAAATCTGTTCTACATGAAATCTTAAATGAAATCATTTGGAGGATGACTAAAGCAAGAACAGAAAATAGATGTCGGATAAAATGTATTCTCTAACTATGGTTACAGAGTACTCCGTAACATCATTTTCCAATCGAAAATATGAAAAATATGGGGGAACTCTGTAGGTCCCTCTTGATCTTCAATGTGCCAACAACATGGCTCTGTCTTTCTAGGGTTAAACTATTTTAACCCCGATTAATGAGTAATACGACACGATTAACTCTAAAAGATTATAAATTACTGATTTATGATTGCAAATTATAAATGTAGCTTATGATTTATCTGAGAATTCCGAGAAATTATTAGAAATATTGCTGGCCAACTCTGAATACGCGGAATACTGCTCAGAATGGAGAGAAATCCGACTCCTACCGTGTTAAAAGAACGTACCGACCTTTTGTTTATCGCAGATCCGAGACGTCGTTGATGGGGTGAAAAACGTCGACGATGCCCGTAGACAATACAGTACAGAGGAATGTCAAGACGAATCTGCGATACCGATCTTTATTCAAGTTTCCAAAGGAGAGACTCGCAGAGCTTTTTGCCGAAATTTGCACAGCCGGAAGTGCATTGCCGCGTAACGGGGTAAGAGGGCAGGGAGCGAGAGGGGGAAGACGGTCCCAGAGGGGAGGATGGGGGCGCTGGGGGTGCGACAGGACAGCGACGCAGGGGTCTAGAGCCTGGGAGACGATTTACTTACTGAACTAAAACCCAGGTCGTATCGTAAGGCTCATACGAGCATTTCCAAATCAGCGATCGAATTCAGCCGCGAGGAGACAGCGCGTGGCTTCTTCTATGCTAAACTAAACAGTCATCGTGCGAAGATGCCGTGGATTCGTAACGCATGGCACTCCCTCGGCCCTCTCTCTATCACGGGAGGAGGAGAGGTTTTTTTTCCCTCCTTGACACACAGTGTTCCCGGTCACGGAGTTAACAAACCGATCACGCGTCACGCTTAGAACACCCGGACACACAGCACAACACACCCTCGCACCACTCCAACCAGTATTACTTAAGAAATAATTGCGTATTTACCTGAAATGTTAAGCGACAGAAAGTCAAGAAAATGGCTGCCCTCGATGGCCACACCTCAATCTGTTGAGTGTGCGGCAATCGAGTAGTGGGGGGACACTATACCCAGGACCGTAGCGACACCTCCGAACTCCACCTGCCGATATCGCGGAAAGCCTTCGGACCTCGAGGTTATTTTTTTTTGTAAACTATATGATCCAACATATGTTCTATTTGTCGAACGATACACGCTGGAGAAGGTAGGCATTCCTTTCCTATTGATACGCGACAGCAAAAATTACGGATGTCTTATATTTTTATTATTTTTGCTTTCGCTTATATAAAAAATGAAAATATAAATGTAAAACCGATGATACTAGGCTTTTAGGTTTTATATGCATTCGACAGTTGTAGCTAATTGCAGTCGTAACGATACTTTCAAGCCTTCGATATCGGCGATATTATCTAAAACTGTCAGTTGTACGAAGAAAGAAGGTAGGAATGCGATCATTGTTCGCTTATCGATATATCTATTGCAATGTGATTTACTTTGAACAATGAAAAAATATTTTGCGCGTCCACCGATGAAAGATACGTTCCTGGGCAGTACTCCGAAACCGGCGAATCATGCGCCACCCGCGCACGTCCCGAACCTGTGGAGGGACTTTGCGCACGCATCGTGTTTCTCGGATGTATTTGTGGGTGGATGACGGAAAGGGTTGGAAAATATGTAAATAATGCTGCACCGCAATATCGTTGCTCAGCGCCCCTGGTACGTAACACGTGAAAATCACGATACTAGTCGTACAGTCGCGAAACGGACGAAAACATTCCATGAAACGTTTCGTTTTTTTCTGGTTAAAAAGAAAAATATGGAAATTACTTCTCCCGACTATCGTGCCTTCGATAGAATAAACGTTATCTTTCTTGGAAGACAAACACATCGAGATTGCGCGATAGATATAACGTATGTTCACACGCGTTGCGATCGGTATAGTTAACCAACACTTTGGGGTATCGCACGAACAATGCAGATGCGCCTGAAAAATTAAATTTAGCCGATGCGAGAGAAAAGACAAAAAAAAAATATACCTTTTGTATCGTAAATTCAGTGAAATTGCTGTTTTACACGTGTATATTTCACGTGCAATTCGATGATTTCATCGGGACTTCAAAACAGACATATTTGATATGGTATGGTAACAAAACTTACCGGCAAAGAAGTCTCTAATGGGCGATTATGTTCATCTGCAGAATCAAACAGTGTATGGGATTTGGGGTCTTTCGTAAATACGTATTCACGCGCACATATTGAAAATTATTGAAATTAGAGCACGAAATATAAAAATGTCCTGTGTGTTTACACGCGGGCTTTGTAACGTGCCAAATAAGAATGATGTCACTGTATGACGCACGCAGAATTGGCGTCGCGTGCTACGATAGGTTTAAAAGGATACACCGTGCATGAAATTCAAATTTTTTAGTATCCTTGTTTCGTCTGCTTCGATAGGGCGTAAACTTACATATTTTCCTAAAATTCATAAAAAGTTGCTAGAAGAATTCCGTTTATAAAAAAAAGTGGACAAGTAAAAATAAACAAAAAGATGTTTCCTTCGACTTTGCACACTCGAAAAAATTCTCTATAAACTATTGAATATTTTTACATTATCTATTATTATTGCATACAATTTTAAACGTGCTTTGATTTTACATATATTATGGAAAAAACGTAATCGAGTTATGTTAAAATAAATTGTAAACATTATGAGCATACATATTCAAAAAACAAGTTATGTTTTATTTGATAAGTAAGTTATACATAAGTTTTTATATTGTATATATATGAATGTTATTTTAACATGGTAATGTAAGTTAATTTGAATTATAAGTTTTTTCTTAGCATATTAAAAAATGACAGACATCATCCTGTGACTATTCTATGTTTCAATTAAATTTAGTTGTTTCCATTTTCATAGGACCTTTATAACAATTTACGATCACAATTCTTTTAATTCTGTTGCGGCGGTTCAGGGTCGTTCGGATTTCCTCCCATTTGTTGTCTTATAGATTCAATCGTTTCAGGGTTGGCATTCCGCATCTGTTGTGCTAATTGCAAGCCACTAAAAATTTATTAAATATAATCTACTTGCATGAATTACTATACAGGGTGGCATGTAATTCATTGCATGTTTTTGAGAGTAATAAAGTGGAAATATAACTTTTGTAAACGATACTTACGTTTCTAAGAGTACTTGCATACGTTGCCTTTGTCCTGCATTACCACTTACAAAGTTGCTTACTGTATTTTGCATAACTGGATCGGATAGCATTTGTTGTGCCATATTCATGATAGCAGTATTGTTCAAGAGTGCACTGAAATCCATGTCTAGAGGTAAATCTAGTCCTATACGGTTTGAATTCTGCTGTGCTAATTTTTCTTCTGCAACATTCAAATTATTTTTATAACTTTCATTATCAGGCTCCATTTCCAAAGCTTTCTCGTAGCTGTCTCTAGCTTCTTTATGCTTCTCCAAACTGGAGTATGCTAGGCCTAATCGACCATATGCTTTACAATAAGTGGGATCAATAGATAATGCAGTCTGACAATCCTGAATTGCTTGCTGGTGACAACCAATTTTGCTATACACCGCTGCACGGTTACAGTAATATACTGCATTGCGGCCATCTAATTGAATTGCCCTAAGTGAATAATATTATATGATTAAAAATTATACTTGCCAAAATATATTTGTTTGTTCTTTGTACTTAAACATAAATTATATACTTTGTATAACTAGCAAGTGCTTCCTGGTGTTTTTCAGCTTTCATGAGAGCATTTCCTTCATTTTTTAAACGTTCAGCTGCGGCTTTTGCTTCGGGTGTAGCTTCAGGTGCAGTTTGTCCAGCTGATTGGGGTTTTCCATTTTTGACGATAGATGTATATACTTCTTGTAAATTAAAATTTTTTGGTGTATCGGATGCCTGTATATTATAAGCGCTCTCTAAACATTGTATCGCTACTTCAAGACTCTCTCTAGAATCTACTGTAATGTTATTAGCCTTTAACTGCTGGGTTAAAAACTGAACGATCGCTGCTATCAGCCCCTTGTCAGCCATCACTGCCTCGAAGGAACTGTTACGTCTAAAATAATATAACATCGATGTAGAATATAAAACGTTTAGTGACATTTTAACAGAACATTTTCTGTTACGTGTCATAACCTCAAAGTAGATTTCTAATTACGAATCATTTTTGATAATGAATCGCTTTGATTAAAGTAAAGGATCAACTTCTGTTTGATTAACATCATTTGTAATAACACTGCCAATGTTGTATTAGTAATCAATTAAATGTTTTATAACGTCGATTCATCGTGTGTTAACATAACCAATAAAACATGCCGGATAAGACGAGTAATAAATAGAATTTATTATATGTACTTATGAAATGTAAACAATTTCACATTAATACCAATATCTTGTCTACCTTGATCGAGTTAAATACGTTAAAATATATTATCAATAATGAACTGCTCGTGACTAATTAAAGGTAGAAAAAAAATTGTCCACTTCGACAGAACGATGGACCGAATCACTGACAGTCGCAAGTCGCAACGCAACTTTATATTTTCCGGAACAAAAAGCAGATTTATATGTCTGAATGTAGGTACCTTAAAAGTTCAGTACAGCAACAACGAATAACTTCAATGTATTTCAATGGCTTCCACTTCCACTTCTTTGAAATCGGGAACTTAAACGCTTCGTCTATCTTCGGCTGAAGATCTCATGCAACGAGTATTATATGTTCTTTAGAGGTTTGCTTTGCTCGTATTTCCTTACTCTGATTTAATCCCATCTATTCATTTCTTGATTCTACTTCGCGTAAAATGAACAAATTAAAGCCCAGCCGTCTCGTCGCAATCGCGCTGGCGCAATTCAGCTGATACGAAACCTCTGAAATGGAACCGTCCAAATTGCTGCTCGGCTGGAATATCTCATTAACATAATAAATAAGTACCGTTTAGGATTTGAATGTCGCAAATGTAGTATGAATATATATAACTTTCAATACGCTTTATATTATATTGCGCATAACATATGAGGGATATATTGATTTATAAACAAGTATCGCGTGTTAACAACGGTAGATAAATGTGCAATCTAAGACTATAATACAAATTTTAATGCGGCCCCTGTTGGACGATTCGCAATATAGTGCTATTGGTACTTGTTCCCGTAAAAATGTAACGACTTCCGGCATAATAGAACGGTACCATCGTTTGTAGATCATCCATCCGATGATGTACTCGCATTTGGAATTTCTATAAATGATAACATCGTAAAGATGGAAATTAAATCAAATAAAAACGTATTTACATATTTTATTAGTCGATCGAATCGAAACCTACCTGAGCAAACATGTACTCGTAAATGTAAAACTGGTCATTCTCCGTCGTAACAACGACGAAAGAATCGCTTTCACCGAACGCTAAAATAAATTATAATACAAAAGAAATAGTTGGAAAACAAAATAATTTCACTCTAATACTAATGTATTATTCTTACCATCCGCATAGAAACATTCGATTCCGTTAACTCTCGAATCGTGGAAAAGACTTTGATAATTGTTAAAGTTATCAAAAGCTAAATCGTAGTGGAAAATGTTTACCGCGTTTGTATCGTAATCGTCTAACAAAATGAAGTGATCCTCTTCTTGAAACAGACTCTTCACGTTGCGCGTTCTGCCCCCAAAAGTCCTCAACAATACGAACTAAAGAAGATGCATCTACGGTTGCCGTCGAGGATACTTTTTCATAAGAAACAATTGCATTTTTCTTACCTTGGATGTAGTTGCATCCAACCTATACAAAAAAGACTTTTCAGAATCTCCAAAGCAACCCAGGAGTATATATACATTGCGGTGGTTTGTTTTAAAGACTTCAATATCCCAGGCACCGTCGGTGGGAAGTTTTTGGTGTAGCGACGTGACGTTATCCTTGAAATCAATTTTATATATCACGGAATCTGTACGGTGCGTTGCCCGCAGTGCATCGTAGTAGATTGCCAGGATCACGTAAGCTGCATCTGAAAGCACAGAGATAAATACCGAAGAGTTTTTCGTCTTTATCGTCTATTAATTAAGTAGAAGAGAAGTTTCTAGACTGCGGATGTATTGGGTTGTCTGGAAAGTCCATGTCGTTTTTGTGGAGCTAAAGGTTGTGGAACTAAATGTTACCTACGTAATTCAATAAATATTTATCAAAATGCAAACGTGTGTTTGAATTTTTCTTAAGAATTGGCATGAACTTTTTGGACAACCCAATAAAATATGAGTCTATTCATTACTATCGTGTGTCATGAAGACTGCTGCATCTTTCACGAATTCTCCAGTCCTGAAAGTCGTTTCTTTCGCATCTACCAACAAGTCTCCCGTATCCAACGTTCCAGATTTCATCCAAGAGATCCTGAAGAACTCGTCCTCGGTTCTATTTGAGGTACATTCAGGGCTGTACGAGACTGCATTCGTGATTACGTTTACACCGAATATACTGTGCAATTCGTGATAATTCCTCACTATCTCTGAACCGTTCGTTCTCCACACGCGACAATCATTTTTCGTCAGTTCGGCTACATATTCCGTTGGGCACGAACAATTGCGAGGAAGTCCGCAGATAAGTCCCGGTTCTTCCCCTAACATGTTCAGCTTCGTTATTTCCTCGTAATCCGCAACGTCCACCGTTTTGATGTTGGGCACGTGAATCTTCAATCCCTCCTCCACCTCTAAATATGAGAAGACGTTCCGGAGCGTTTCAGAAATCAACGTGGACTGTACGATCCTGTCATCCAATTCGGTTTCGTTTCGCTTCAAGGTTCGCAGCATCTCGTGTGCCTCTTCTTTCAAGTCGTCAAGAATCGTATGTAAATTCATCCCGTTCACCAGGTTCGAAACAGTTACGTCTTCCGGAACCCTGACTTCCGACTCGAAAATCTGCGAACACGTGAATATACAGTAGAATTGATTTCACAGATCAAACTGTGATTTACAACCTCTCGAAAGAAACAGTCGACCTCACCAAGTCTCCAATTATCTCCACGTCTTCGTCGTTTTGTACACCGTTCTCGTACTCCAAAGATATGTTGACTCCATTGATCAACGACGCGTAAACGTTACTATTGACCACGACATCCTCTTCGAAGGTCTTCGCGCCGAATATGACTTGAATTTCTTCCAGCCCGTTGATTACCAAATCGGAGGTATGTATTCCGTTGATTCGAGTGACGTTCGCGTTTCCTAAAAGAAACAATTTTTTAAATATTTACAATATTTTTGTCCAGGTTTTCGCGATTTCAAATCAGTATGCGACGTTGCAAAAAGCTTTGCTGCGTCGGTTACAAATACAACATCGAACCTGTTACTTCAACGACGCCGTTGAATTGCACGCCGCCAAGTATGTCGTGGTCTCCATCGAGGGTTACGCGATCTTTTACGAACTCGTCGAAGTCTATACCGTCTAGATATTTCAAGGCTACATCTTTCAACACGACGAGATGTTTAAATGATACCTTAGAGGGTAGAGTATCGGTCGCCAGAACTAACTTCTCCAGAGGTACATCGTGGACGTTGTCGTTCGCGAGCATCTCGTTGATGGCCACTTCTTCGAGGAAAGTTACAGGGCCGGTTATCGTTTCATCCTGATCTTTCCTAACTACGGCGCTATTGAACTCGAGAATATCGACGTTATTAATCACAGGAATCTCTATATCGTCGGTCACCGTCAGAGTATCGATAAATAGGTTCTCCTTGAAGACCTTTCGTCCAGCCACTTGGACGTCTTCATCGTCGATTACTGCGTCGGTCACGATATCGCGTATCTCTTCGATTTCTTTCCATGATGCCGTTAACGTTGACATCGTTACACCATTTTTAAAGACCGTTTCACCGTGGATAGTTTGATCGATGGTCTTGCTTACCGCGTTTTCGAATAGGAACGTCAAAGACCCAGAATTCGACGAAGGAACAATCCAAGTGATATTTCCATTTACTTTTAAATCGTTGATCCTTGTTGCCTGCACGTCGAGCAAGTTCTCGTACAACTGAAACAAAGAATTCATCGAGATTATATTGCTCCTTTTGGAAACAAAGGAGACTTCCGTAAATAAAGGTTTTAAACCGTACTTCTTCAACGTCGCGGCCGTTCAAAGTCTTCGTTAAAACGTTTTCCACAACTAGATCGTCGAACGTCACGTTTCCTGCTAGAAACAGAGGCTCGTCGATCCACATCAATTGAGAAGTACTTCGATCGTTGATGAACCTAGCTTCGACGTTGTTGCTAGTAATCGCATAGAAAGAGAATTTTCCCGGTATAATTTGTTCCTTCGACTTTGACAAAAGATTCTGAAAGAAATTGTTCACGTTCCGACCGTTCAGAGACCTCATCGTGACGTTCTGTACGATCAGCTCGTCGATCGTCCTTTCGGTGTCGAATACAATGTCCTGTGTAGCCATATTCTTTAGATAAATTTCGGTCGGCCGATCGTCGATCCGTTCTACTCTCAAATCACCCTTCACCGTCAGGTCACCTTCTATCACCAGGTGCTTCAAGTCCCTCATATTTCTCAGCAACGCGAACTTTTCCATTTCGATACCATTGAACCTCTCAACTGTAAGATTCTCAGCTCGAAACTCTGGGATCTTTGAGAAATTCGCTGGCTGGGTTTTCCGAATATTCCCCGCGTTCTCCAAGAACGTGGTACCGTCCATACCGTTAATGAAAAGAAATTCGAGCTCGTCTACGTTCACTTGCTTTGCTCGAATCGTCGAGAAATCCATGCTCTTTGGAAAATCGAGCGACCGATTACCATTCAGTATATCAGCCACGAAAAAACCATTGAAAACTTTCACGAATAGTTTACTTCCGCGGAGATTCTTCAGGTGCAGACTTTCTCGGATAGTTAACGATTCGGGGGCAACGTCGAAGAGGCTATTGTTCTCTCCCTCCACGTAAAACATGTCGTCGATGTGAACGTTCTCAAAATGCAAGTTTCTGAAACTTTCTGGCACTACCGTCGCAGTTGTGTACAAGAATTCGTGTTTGGTAAATCCGTTCAAGTACTCCGCGTTTAGCTGATCGACGATTAAGTTGTTTTCGAACACGACATCATTCTCGATCACCTGATCGGTCGATTTCGTCCAGAAGTTCTCGACGATACCGTCTAGGCTTACTTCTTCGTCGTTCACGAGCACCTTGGAGTACTTATCCAAATCGAGAGCTCCTACCGTCAAATCGCCTCGAACGGTAACGTTGAAGTAAAGTTGGAGCTGTCTAGTCTCAGGAAGCTTAAAGCCAGACTCCGCTATTAATTTATCGGTTACGTGTAGGTTTGCAAGTTTCACTTCTCCTGTTAAACAAAAGAAAATAAAGAAATAAAGTACTTCCGAGTCAATCTTCGAAACCGACCTTTGATAGTGTTTTCACGGGATTTTCGTGCAGCATCGGATACCGAGACGCCATTGATCGAATCCGCGAGCAAGTTATCCACCCGAAGCGACCTTATCCCGAAATTATGGAAATTCTGTTCAGTTTTCGTATTCGCATAGTTCTCCAATGGTTCTCCATTCAAAGTTTGCGTCGTGAGTTTGTTGATACTTAATAAATCAATGTACGTAATGTTCCCTAGAAAATTGTACCTTGAATTCAATCTCATTTGGTTAACTGAAAAGTTTTCCAAGGCAATTTCACGAGACCTACCTTTAATCTTTTGATTTCGATGAAGAAGGAACAGCTCGCTGAGAAATTCATCGATATTCATGCCGTTCAACGTTTTTGCGTTGAATTTTGGTAACGACACATTCGTATGTAAACGAATAGAATCGTTTGAAAATTCAATCTTGTCTGGCTCGACGTTTATTTGCATTCTTGACGTGTCGTTGACGGTATTCGTCGCCCAATCTAAAGCATCGAGTCGCTATAGTTAATCAACTACAGTACTGTCTCGAAATAAGCAACTCGCCGGTCCCGACCGAGTTGCTTATTTCGAGGGTGGTATGCTATTCGGCTTGACTTTGTTCTCGGACGAGACGAGGGGGTTCGGTGTAGCGGCAAACTATAAAGTGATCGCTCGAGCACGGGTGTTATTCTTTGGAAAAGGATAAAACATAACATGCTTTCTCATTTTAGATTTTAGATAGCGAGTTGCTACTATAGCCTACTGAAGCCTACCAACTTACATTGGAACGGAATCCCGCAAAGAGAACCAACTTCGAGATCGTGTACTATGATATTCTTTCCGCGCAAGGGTGCGAAATGTTGCGCAGACTCACTGGAGTCGACATCGCTTGATTGAATATTAACATCGTTCAAGAAATCCACGTCCATCTTGTCAATTTCCAGTTTCCCGACAGACGCATCGCCCCGAACGACGACATTGCCGACCAACGAATGTACGTTACTCAATTTTAGGAGACTCTTCGACGACTTTAAAGTATCGTTAACGTCGCGAATCAAAGCGTCCAAGTTTCGTTGGAGATCTCTAGGAAGAACGATATCTTCGGACACGAAGACATCGATATTTCCTATGGTTCCCGATTCCAATGTTAAATCTGGGAATACCAAAGGTTTTGTTATCGTTAAGTCTTCGTTCGCCGGTAACAAAGACGCCCACGAGGATTCAGCTTTATCCACGAACGGCTTTCTTCGTTGCAATATCTCGACGAGCATCGACAACTGTTTGGACAGGACGTCCGTCTCCCCGATCGAGTGTTCTGAAAGTGATATTGCGTTTGAACGAGAGTAATTCGGCTCTGGTCATTTTGAGAGGACGCTAATTACAGTAAAGTCTCCTTAAATGCACAAGCTCGGGACTGAAGTTGATCCGTCGCGGATCATGTTACACTGCTCGGGAATCGAACTCCTTGGCCCCCCAGTAGTGGGGATGGTTTCTGTGCATTTATTGTAGAGAAATTTGTGCATTTAAGGAGACTTTACTGTATTAGGTTGTCCCAAAAGTTTCTTTCGCTTGATTAATAAGTAATACATGCACAATATTTGATGTTTTATGTTACATTACTGAATTGTGCACGATTCATTTTGCTCCATTACTGTTACAACATGAATATCTATGAAATTAGATTGTCTATTTATATAAACACGACCACAGAAAATAATCGAGTGCAACTCGCGAAAGAAACTTTCGGGACAACCTAATAATTCCAAATAGGATATTTAACCGGAAGGTAGTTCCTTGATCTGCAACTCCCACGATGCAATGGTGTAAACGTTATCCAGATTCACGGTGACCAACAACGCGTTCACAGTAGATTCATCGCCCCTGGTTAGTACGTCGACCACAGTCTCGTCATCTGGCAACCTTATAGCGCTCGCTAGAGTGCAATCCGATGCATTCTCAAACTTGTATAGTTTCAAACCGTCCTGCAACGCGATCAACATTCCTTACACATCAAAGTTCTCGATAGTCGAAGAGTTGCTCAAGATTAAAATGTACGCTTACGCGGTAGCCCGTGAAGAAGAAGGTGTCGTCGTCCACGTTGACCACGCGGATCAAATTGGGCGTCTCGATTTCAGGAATCTGCAGCCAGTTCAACAATTCTTGTCCTACAAAAAAGATCAGTTTTGAAGCATTCGACAAGGGTCAACGAGGATAGAAAGACCATCGACGAGAGAACGGACCGTCCCACCAGAACAAGTTGCTCGGACCGCGCTCGTTCATCAAGAAAATGAAATCGAAGCCTGCGTGATTGTAATGGTGAACAGAAACCGGGTCGTAGGTCGATAGAAACTGTATTCTGTCCGGGCTGGTTTCCTTGAATTCGTACACCATCGAGCCGATGCCAGGATCATTTCTGCTGTTTTGTGCGAAGACTATGATTGTCGACTGTTTGTGCTTGAACGTGGTGACCGACACGGCAGCAGTAGTCATCACCTCCGTTACTACGTCCATGTACGTGCCTCTCCAATGATATATTCTAAACGAATAGGAAATTAACTGTTAAATGTCCTACGTTTCGGGACGATACCACGTTAGTTGTTCTTCGGTCGAGTAACGTACAAGGATGGTACAGTGAATTTGTCCGAGTTATCAGCTACCACGAGGTAAAGTCGATTAGAGCGAGCGAAGAAGCTGGCGTCCATGGGATGTCCTTTATGTTGCATAGTCTGTCGGTGTCTTAATTGAAAATTATCCGTTCCCGTGTATAGACTGCACGAGCCAGACCTATAGCAAACCAGTAGATACAGAATGGTCTTCCAGACGATGCTCTGTAACATGTTAATCGCAATCAGTCGTTATCCAGCCTTTTAAGTGTGTTCGGAGGGTTATTTCAATCCTTAAACTTGATCTGATGGTATTTCGCGTACCCTGACGAATGCAATGGTGCCACTGCCACGAATTAAAGTGACCTCCTGAATGGTGGTGTGGTTCGAAAGAGACGCATCGACGGAAAATGCCGCGATGCGATTCCCTTCGACGAAGACTACTTTGTTGAACGCGTTCACTACGAAGGGTCGATCCTTGTTAAGGTTCTCTTGCCACAGCTTATTCCATTGCACGTGGTACAGTTTTCTCTGAACTGCAATTGTAGATTTTCGATAAAATCGCAAAGTTATACCTTCGTTCTATATTACATCGTATACCGTTTCGTTTACCTGGCAATTCTTCTCGAAAGTGGAGTTTCGCTATTTCGATTTTCGTTTGCTTCAACTGCTCGTCCAAGTGATCGTTTTTCAAAGCTTGCGCTAAAACGTCGACACCAGTGCAACCGAGCAGAATCTGGAGCGATAAAGATTAAACGAACATTTGTAATTTGTTATTTTATTTCACATTATAAAAGAACTCACAAGAATCGTCAGAAATTCCATGATTTCGCAGTGCTCGAGTACCGGTTCATCCGCCAGCGGTGAAACCTACTGATCCGATTGATTTCAAACAGCGATCATGGGGGTCATCGACTGCTTGGGTATACAAACAAATGTAAACGAGCATGTAGTATTTATTAAATTCAACACATTCAAATATGGAAAGGTAACGATCGAATCTTGAATAGTTCATTCACGTTGTACCTACTTTGGGTCGAGAATGATTGATTGGGCCGACTAAATATTGATTTCTGACAATAGTTAAATTAATTATTAACAATATTTATTATATATATTATTATATATTATAATTATATTATAATTATTATAATTATTTGTTTAAACAATGATCGAGAATATGATTTTTCTGTAATATTAACGTTTCGTCAATTCTAATGTCCTTGGACCGAACAGACTCTGGTTACGCGCGTCGATCAATCCGCGTTCAGCCTTGATAGATGTCGAAATGTATCAGGACGATATCTCCTTCATCGATGGAGTTGTAATTCGATATTTAAATTAATTTTAATTTGTGCTTCCTTCTGTCTTCCTCGTGGGTCTCCACTTGCAGCAACCTCCACGTGGTGAGACCTGGTAATCGGTATTACTCGCGACAAAGAATCATTTGTTGATCTTTTGTAAGGCGTAATAGGGAGTAATAGCGAGCTAATGGCTGCAAACTTGTAATAAGATCTTTAGATATAAAAAGTAGGGTAAAGAGTTACAAATATAACTTCTAACTCTTTCCTACCTCATTCTACTTGAAAATGTAGTATTTACATGCTATTAGGGTTACATTTGATTTTCAAATAGTTCGTGAATACCTTAAAAATAATACAATTCTTTCGAAACCTAGATGCTTTATACATTATCCTCTACAATTTAAACAAAGCGCCACGGAAATCCCGTTCGCATAACCGTCCTCAACGCCGTCTTGGGGCCCCCTGACCCAAAATGATATTCGATACGATCATTGATCGAAACGAACCACAAGATAGGTATCCTTCTGTTTGAAAGTTGGTCCTCGATCGCATGTTGCGCGCGTCAGATGGCGCGATGAGGCCGGACGACGTGACGATTCGATTGGCAGAGAACGACTCGCGATCGTCGCGTGGATTGGCCCCTAGATCGCGATCGAAAGATCTCCACGAATCCTGCGAGAGTTTTATTAGGTAGGAGCGGCGTGCAGGGGCTGGGACGTAATGCAATCGGTGTGATCGGTGCCGGTAACGTTGGGGCTCGTGTGGTGCACAGCAGCGCAGCAGTTTCGGTGCCATTGTCATCGTCTTTGACGGGAAAGCGGGGAACGATCTCTCGCGAAACAGATTTCGCGCGTATGCACGTATCGCACGATAATACGTGCGTCGACAGGAGTACTGTGTGCCAGTGTGCGCGGGTTCGTGTTCGATTTGGTGCGTGTATGCGAGGACAACCGCGTGCGGGCGGTTCCCACACGTCCGTGCAACAAGTGTCATTACACAGAAGCGCGGCAGAAGAAAACCGTCCGTTCCGAGGAAACGTAATAGAGACGCCGTGCATGGTGGTCCGTTCTTCGTTCAGAGGACAGAGAGAGGACCATCGGCGAGGATGGGCTGCGCCGTGAGCACCACCGGCGAAAAAGAAGCCGCGGAGAGGTCGAAGAAGATCGACAAAGATCTTCGAGCCGATGGCGAGCGGGCAGCCAGCGAGGTCAAGCTCCTCCTGCTCGGTAATTTCTTCTCGTCTTGTCTATTCCATTCGATATGATTTTCATTCGCGAAATTCTCGTCCCGCTGTCATTCCCTTGTCGCTTTACTCGTGATTTCGAACGCGAAGTGTCTACTTCCTCGATGCTCTGATTCCGTCGTAACAAGTCGATCCCATAGCACTTGGCGGACTCGATTACTCGGGGAAACGTATTTTTTCTCCTTCTTCTCTTCGTGCTCGATCTTTTTATGAATTATTTCGACGGATTTTTATTTTAAATATCCTCTCTCTCTCTTATTCCTCGCCAGTTACCGGGATCTAATCAATTATCGATTTTGCGCAATCGCGGAAGTGCAGCGCGGTTGATTTTCCGAAAACTTGAATCATCGGTCTCGCGTGATTCATTTGGATAACTCGTTAAATTTATTCGTTTCGTCGCACCTGCGCGCACGTTTTTCTTTGATTTTCATTTGCGAACGTTGCCGCTCGCATTTGAAAAATATAGAACGTTATGTTAATATAGGAATATATTTGCTTCTGATTATAAGACTTAGACGAATTTTTTTTTATTTCAAGGAGCGGGAGAGTCTGGAAAGTCTACTATAGTGAAACAAATGAAAATTATACACGAGACTGGTTATAGCAAAGAGGAATGCGAACAATATAAACCAGTGGTATATAGTAACATGATTCAAAGTCTAATGACAATAATTAGAGCTATGGGACAACTTAGAATTGATTTTGCAGATCCCAATAAAGCGGTAAATATAGTGTTGTTAAAATAAAATTGTTTATATTATCTTTCTATTTTCATTCCTATTAGCAAGATCTAATTATGTTGTAGGACATAGCACGCCAATTCTTTACCCTAGCTTCTGCAGCAGAGGAGGGTGAGCTAACTGGGGAACTGGTGCTATTAATGAAACGATTATGGCAGGATGCAGGAGTACAGCTTTGTTTCACACGTAGTAGAGAATACCAGCTCAATGATTCGGCAGCGTATTATCTTAATGCTTTAGATCGCATAGCTCAACATAACTATATTCCTACTCAACAAGACGTTCTCAGAACGCGTGTAAAAACGACAGGAATAGTAGAAACAAACTTTTCTTTTAAAGGTTTACATTTTAAGTAAGTTACCATTAAAATATATTTGCGAGTTTCTCGTCGTACACAGTTATTAAGATTTATTTTTTTGTTTTGTTAGAATGTTTGACGTTGGCGGTCAACGATCAGAGAGAAAAAAGTGGATTCACTGCTTTGAAGGCGTTACCGCTATTATCTTTTGCGTCGCGCTTAGCGGCTACGACTTGGTTTTGGCAGAAGACGAAGAAATGAATAGAATGATAGAATCGATGAAACTATTTGATTCTATTTGCAATAGTAAATGGTTTCTCGAAACGTCGATCATTTTATTCTTAAATAAGAAAGATCTTTTCGAGGAAAAAATCACGAGGAGCCCGTTGACTATTTGTTTCCCAGAATATAAAGGTGCAAACACGTACGTAGAATGTGCTGAGTATATTCAAATGAAATTCGAAAATTTAAATAAAAGGAAAGATCAGAAACAAATTTACACACATTTCACATGCGCCACCGACACGCATAACATACAGTTTGTATTTGATGCTGTAACCGACGTTATTATCAAAAACAATTTGAGTAATTGCGGTTTATTGAGTTAAACGTTCCAATACTTGTTTCAATTGGAAATGATAGATCGATATCTAAGGTTTACGAACCTATGCGAAAGCACAAAGGATACACGTGAGACTGAACAATAATAGTTACAGACGAAAATGTTCGGAGTCTGCTAACATGTATGCCAATTGTGTAACATTTTCACTTTGGCATCCTATTTACAATATTTACGTTTAGCATTATGTAACGAATTACTAGATTCTATATTTCTCGATTAAATGTTTCTTTTTTTTGTATGTAAAACTTCGTGACACTTTCTCGCAATGGGATAGTTTTTAACTTATTGATCTGTCTTAAATAATGGTCGATATTAACCTAAAAGGATCAAACATTCAAGAATTGCAAAATTCATTTTTAAAGGTAAAAGCAGATACTATTTGCAAATGAAAAGACACTCGGTTTCTGCTAACTGTATTTAGTATATTAACCAGAAACTAGTTAGCTATTACTTTAGCGATATCTTTTTGTATATAATTTATTTGCTAAAAGGACTATGTCTCTGTTGAATGGATCTACATTTCTATAATCGTTTTCGAAATCAATCATTTCTCTCGCAAATGTTTATATTTTAATGACAGACACAGTTCTCTGTGTTTACAGTATATATACAAATCAAATTTGATAATAAATTTTTGTAATACCTTTTTTATACATATTACTAGATAATGTTTAACGAGCTGTCATTATTGCTCTACCTGCCAAACGAATGACAATGCTAGGATTAGTTACAGATTTAGAGATCAGTCTCATTATACTGCTGAAATAAATAAACAAACATTTTTTATAAAAGTCAATATTTTTTTACATTCCTGTGCTTCGTGTTATTGTGAAATGTATGTGAATCTCTTTCGTTAATCTATCGTTAAATTTGTAGTTTAGTCAAATTTTGGAAAGGAGCAATAAGATAACTATTATGAGTATTTGGAAAACGTGCATTAATTACAAGACATGTTTTACCGAAGCCCTCTCTATTTACACTTTCGTTCAAATTTAATACATAATGTAATGACAAACGTTCTTAAAATCATGTATTTTCATTGTTCTTTTCAAATTGAACATTTTGCGTGTCTTGTAGCATGATCATTTCGTAAAGTATAACAGGCGCGTATGACGTACTTATTATTTCAAATCTTGCAAGGTAATTAAGAATGCTTTCTTCGTTGTGTAAACAGAATCTCGATTTACTTCTATCTTGTATCAATTTTTATATGTATATGTACAATAATACAATACATGAAGCTACAAAATAAATATAGTATTGATTTTGTTCTTTCTAAGAGTGTTTTGAATTGGAAGTATATTACTTAATATTTTTACGCTACCATAACAATCTCTTATATTTGCTATTATTCATTGTATTACTATTAACTTAAAAGAATATTGCTTGGTCAACGATTGTATATATTTTATACATACAATACATATATGGAGAATATTTTATAAGAATACTGTTATCTGAGTATTATTTTCCTTATTATTATAACCAGTAGTAAACTTAAGTCACGCGTTTAACTTTAATTCTCAAAAATTATGTTAACTATCAATGTTGTCTTTTGTATTTTTTTTTTTTTATTTAGAAAAATATGATAAGATGCAACAAGAAACAGACGTAGTCAGTAAACAGTTTTAACGTTGATTCTATATAAATTAATCTATCATAGAAGTGTAACTGTTTCGGGGCTTGTTTGTTCAAAATGCAGGATACAACAATAATAATAATGACATTCTAACATTCCGCCATTATACATTTTTTTAAACGGTATATTTATATGACATTTTTAACAGCATAGAATTCGTTAACATAATTATTATTTCATTAGTCTTAATGACTATATTAACGAGCAGTAACGAATATTGTTGCTGCACGACAGGAAGCAAAAGTTCTCAGAGTGCATGGAAACAGAGTCTGACTAATCACAGAATAAACTTGAGGTTTACGGTAGGCTACACAGCTGTACAACGTTAATTGGAAGCAAACTATTTCACCTATAATTTCTATCAACATTCATAAATAATTAGCTACACAATAACATCTAGTGATTCGATTCACGTCGGAATGATATATACCGTTATTTAATGTGGATTTCTAGCCGGAATAGGTGGCCCGCCTGATGTTCTTGCTGGTATGGGGGGTGGAACGTTTGACGCGGGTAAACTAGGCGGAGGATGTTGAGGCGGAGGCGGAGCTTGTCTTTGCGGTAGAGGAGGAGGTTTAGAATTAGGTGGCCTACTAGATGACTCTTGCGAAGCATCTGTGCGAGGTAACGGCGGTGGCGGACGGTTTGGTATGGGATAACTAGGAGATCCATCCATTATTTCTTCATAAATTGCAGATTCTGGAGATAGCCTTTCACTTTGTTCGGGCTCTACTCTTTCTCTAGATAACGGCGTTGGGAATTGATTGGGTAATACGCTGAATACACCAGCACGTGGTCCTTGTTTTCGATCTTGTACCGGGCTCTTGGGTGGCTGAGACGGTCGACCTGGTGGTGCTGGTCTAGGTGGTGGAACAACTCCGTTTGGGCTACCTCTACTAGGAGAAGATCGTTCCGTTATGTCCAATTGTTCTAATCTTTGCATAGGGCTCCTTACTGGAGAGGTTGAAGTAAATTGCGCAACAGTGGTGTTGCTGCAAAGTTCTATTTCTTTTTCGATAAGTTGTACCCAATTTGGAGACTTCAAAGATAATTTTAACGTCTGACCACATACTTGAGTCATGCCCTTCCTTGCTGCTGACAATGCACATTGTCCATCTCTGAATGTCACCCACATTGTTTCACCGACAAATCTGACGAGAATTACATCGCCAATGTGGGAAAAATCTTGAAACAGAGCCGTCATGAAATTTCCATCAAACACACTATCCATGTCGTCGGATTCCTCCACTGCTTTTACTACTATGGTACCATCTGGTGGACCTAGATCTTGGATGACTTCTCTAAATACATGCTCCCGTTTTTCGGGTTCGACGCAATGGATGTCTACATCGACTATTGCAATGACTGGTCGATGGTCGCTTTGCTTCAATTCTACTCTACCATAATGAATTAATTTTCCTGGATTCCAGTCCGTCGGTGAATCTGAAATGATATATACAGTTAATACACGAAGAGTAAAGAGGAGATAGAATTATTTTAAGTTGTACGAGACTAACCTATATCAGGTACTTGTTTCCTACGTTTCCATAAGACTCTATCGGTCCATGCAGGTTGACGGCATTTTTCACTGGTGTCATAATCATCGGAGAAAAGATCGTATTTGTACGTTGGCGCGAAGGTAATAGGGCCTTCCAAGAAATTTTTGAAAACATTTCCCTGATCTTGTTGGACCTGAAACAAGATACATCGCGGCGATTTAATATGTACATTTTAATTCATATCAAATATTTATTTTACATATAATACCTACCTTCAATTGATCATGTTGTAATATTTGATCAAATTCGTTCCTTTTGATCATCTCTTTCATTTCATTTTTGTCCATGTCAACTCTGTAATTAAAATCTCCGCACCAGAACACATAGTCGTGAGTGTTCAATGTTCTTCCCATGGGAAAGGTAATTTTTCGTGTAATTTCCGCGTAATCTGCATTACGCTCGTTAACTTGAGACTGCCCAGCAGCAAAGTGCGCGCAAACGAAACAAAAAGATGTAGAATATAATACACATCTAATAGCTGCAGCCCCTTTGTTCCCCGTTGCACCTCCTAATCCAGTTTTTACACAATCTACGGCTAGGTCCCTTAAGTAAGGTGCATGTACAGGCCGTATGAATAAATAAAGACAAACGCCAACTAATTGTTGATACGTGACCAGAACGTATTCCGTGTCTCGAGAAAGTATTTTCTGCAATTCCTCCGCCCAGGTTTTTGCGTTATCAGTACTAGCAGCCATTATATTACTAGCATTTAAATCAACAATTTCTTCGAATCCTATCGCGAATACATCTATAGGAACATTGTCATATTCAACTGACACTAGAGTTGGTGATTTACGTGGAGCATCTAGTAACCAGTCGGAAAGGGAAACATCTTTGCATGCTATGCTTCGAAAATGTTTTCCTCCGTTAACATTGTAAGTACCGACGCCTACTCTAAGATTTATCGGGGTTACGTATTCGTTATATCTTTTGCACATTTCTCTCAGAACACTTGGCGGAGCATGTAGCATATTAGAAGGCAAAAGTAATCGAGCTCTGTCTGCTAGTTCCGTGTTTAAAGTTGATCCCAATAACAAGATATCAATAGCTTCTTGCTTACAGGAGTCTAATAAATTATTTTGTATTGTTCTAGCCGCAGATCTCGCGCCATCCATTAATTTAGAACTTCCTTGAATCGCTCCAGTACCAGCATATATTTTGCTTACTTCATTACCATTGTTGATCCACATTTGTTTAAATACTTCTTCGAACCTTGAGACCATCTGTTGTTTTTCAAGCAGTTTTAATAATCCAAGCTGTTTACCGAGTATCTCCAATGCGAAGAACGTTTGTACACAATTGGTTCTATCTAAGCAATCAAGGCAATTTGTTCTAATAGTCCCATTTTGTTCGTAAATAACAGTATTATTAGCAGCATAAAATAATGAAAAAGATTCTAAATATTTTTCTACTTTTGCCTTTAATTTTGATAGATTTTTCATATTTCCACCTCTACACTCTTGGTGGTAGTCAAATAAAATGTGAGGAACATCTGTATGCTCTGACATATTGTGATGAGTTTGAAACAACTGACTTAGCATTGCCTCTCCTTCTTTGCTACCAATGCCGCTAGACCCAAGAAGATTGACAATCACTTGCTGCCCGTATCTTTGTTTGATCATATTCATATGTCTATCGAAAGCTGGCGCAGAAGCCTCGAACCCACGGGATATTTTGACCTTATGGGAACCAACTTGAATGCCAGGTTGTTCCCAGAATAAAGGGACAGAACCTCTAGTTTGAACATAGGAAGTTACTTCGTTATCTAAGTAAATCACTTGTTCTGTTTCTACAAAATTTGCTACATGGCCATCATCGTTGGTTCCTCTAACATTGAATCTAGAAAAATGACAAAAGTGGAATATATAGGCTTTAAGCAACTGATATGAAATTATCATGTATGATCATGTTACTTCCACAAAGTGATAACAAATACGAGATAAGGATGACACATACAGAGCTAATAAAAAATAAATTTCCCAGTTTGGAACAAGTTAAAAATACCTGGTGCCTGCTCGTTCACAACTCAACCTGGATATAAGGAGAGCACGAGCTTGTCTGTGTCCAACGTATACAGTTCGAATTTCTACACTGCCACACATAGCCTTAAGTAACCAGTAACTTGTGTCCACTCCATATCTTAATAAATGGATGTGTAACATGCGATTCCTATTCGTGATATCAAAAGAATGTTACATCTGTTTATCTTATTTCAAGGACAATTATGTAATAATAACACAAACCAGAAAAATCTGTTATCAGTTGTTGTTGACTTATATCGTCTTTGTGCACTAAGAGTAATATCCAGAGGCTCTTGGTGTCCAGCAGACCAAGAAAAGTAGAATGTACCAGAGTTAAGAACCTTTCTAACTTCTGACACCCGATCCTCATTGCCTTGCGTATAATGCAGAGGTACAAAATGTGTCTGTATAATTCTAAATACTTCCGATTCTCCTATCTTGCCAACCGAAAAACATCCAGTAACAAGAACAAGGTACAGTAGCGTATTTTCTCCAGCATTTAATTGCAGGACACCTAAGCATCCATACGCGTCTAACAACTTTGTGTATTTTCCCTTTAAACTTTCTGTTTCTTCTGCAGCTGCAAAGTAACATCAAGAACATAGAAATAATAGAAACAAACAAATTATCGTAGAATTACGCGAAATAATGCCTAACAAAGAATCGATCGTGCGTATTTGACAGATACCGGTTTGTGTACTTCGAACGAGAAACCGAGAATTCAAAGATATTCGAGAAAAATTTGTTGTTAATTATCGCGAAATACTTACAGAGTACAGCAACGGCTTGGGACTCGAACAAAACTGTTTCCTTTCGATTTCGTTGTTCCAATATGAGAGAATGAGGACTTGGTGGCTTTAGCTTTTCGTAGACGCGAAATCCTTTGCCCATCGCCATTGTTGCGCTAATGTCTTCGAAGGTTTCGGGGATACAGGTAGATTCTGACGAGATATGACAGCCCGTCTGTCATACGGAGCAGCGTGATCTATTCGTGTTTCCTCCGAGCCGACAGAACACTTTGTTCATCGACTACTGACAGCAATACAATTTTCTCTAGAGGCTCGCGGAGGGGAGCAGCGCTCTTCTCGCTGATCCGTCGACACTTCGATATCTTCGCAATATATGCATCGTGATTCCACGGAGTCTACCGACTAGTCTGCCTGCTAACCGTAACAATCAATCGAACGCGCCATTTGAAATTTTAAAAACTCGAATCTGCAACCATTTCGCGCCACGGTTCTTATTACGATTTTAAAAGTAAAAGCAGACACTGAACATCGAAATTGTCACGGTTAATTAATAGGTTAAACCGTTCTGGACGTGACGATTACGATAGTATTAAAGTCATGAATTTTATGCATAACGATGATGAAAATTGAACCAAGTAACAATTAGGTTTTATATAGTATATCTTTTCTTTTACGCTACTTTTCTACCATTCTATTCCCGAGTATATGATTCTTGGGGTGATAAGGTATTTACTAGGTAAAGGTAATACAATACTTGAAAATGAAAAACATTTCTTTTTTTGTTGAAATACTTTTTCAAAATTATATGGTTCGTTTTCCTCTGAAATATATAGTTATAATACGACGACATTATCTTTGAAAAAATGCGATTGTTGCGATAAACTTTATTTTTCATAGTGACACAGTAGTTGCTACATTCATTTTTGCACAATGGCTGTTAGTTGTAACAAGATCCTTCGACGAGTGATCATCGTTCCTTCACAGAATATCATCTCTATTCTAGCGTTTCATGTTTAAATAGTTTACAAAGAATGTATTACGGCTATGTTCGTCACGGATGTCTTTGATCGTTGCATACATCTTACACTCTAATTATAGAAAACGTCACATCCTTTACATTACCACAGTATTTACACGATGGGAGGTACCGTTCATTGGCACCTAAGTATTCGTTAGGCTACCTGCTTTCTTTTTCTTTTTTTTTTTTAAGTCGGTCATTGGTACTAAAACTTATCTTAAATAGTAGCAATACTTGAAAGAAAAGGTTGGAGAGTCCATTGATCAACGATGTTCGCATTCAAATTTGACAATACGCATTGCGAATGTATTTAAATGATTCGCATTGTTATTACGTCTTCTGGCGGACTGTGCGGTAAGCGTCGACAAAAATAGTCCCTAAATATTAAATTTTGAAGAAAGCGCTGCATCGTACGATATCTCTGGAAATATTCTTAGACTAGGAAATTAATATACATTCTATAGAAAATTTTAACAATCAGTCGGTCAATTAATACTTTCCTACTCGTCCTTTTTTCCGGTATTCGCTTCTCTTCGTACACCTATGGAATTCTTCGTTATGTATGATTACATAACTCAGCTTACCGAATCTTACTTTAGAACATTGGAATTTCCGTTCTTCTCTCTGCAAACATCACTTATAAAAGAAATAGAAAAATCTCGATTAGATACTATAATTAAAACAGAAGATATTTAGCTAGGGGAGAAAATGATTATTTTTTAGCTAAAGTTATTCGCGTATCTAGGAGATTTTTGTCCTCAATAATCGCTTCCTAAACCTCTTTGGGTTTCCTTTTCCTAACCTCTAATCTTTTGTCCCAAACTTTTCTTAATGGTGAATAATTAACTAATATATATTATATAGAAAATATTACTTCCTGGAATACACGAATAGTCGTTTCAAAAATTAAACTATAGTTATTTTAGAAGTTTGGCCCAACTGCAAGAGAGATTGTAGTGATTGTAGAACACAATTCATGTTCTGTTAGTGCTTACACCTCGAGGAAGTCCTTTAACAAAGTAACGCGACGCTTCTCTGCAATGTCCATTTGATTTTCTAGATCCCCACGATCTGTAGTTTCTGCTCGTTCTATTTTCCAAGAAAGATTTTCTATCTCTGCTTCCAACTGCGCTTGTTGATACTCAAACTTAAAAATAAAAACAATTTGTTATTTCTTGTCGCGCGATATAATTCTTTGTTATTCGAGTAATATTTTACCAATTCTTTGCGGGGTCCAGGTTCCATGTAATAAGCGTAAGGATAAGTGTACTGTAAAGTATAGCGACAGCGTGCCAAAAGCGACGCAGCCTCGTATAAATGCTGCCAATCGATCCATGTTCCGCTAGCGTTCATTACTTTTTTATTTATTCGCATTTTTATACCTTCTAGTGTTTGTTCTTCTAATTTTAATGATTTACTGTGATTTTCCCACTGAAAAATATTTCAATGTAATATATAGTTATATGCTACGACGAAAGGAATGTTAAATTATATAAATTACCCTCCCATAATAATGCAGGTATTTCTTAAGAGCTTCTCGTGCCTGTGCATGAACACTCTCGTGAGCAATGTTGGGATTTTCCTTGTAGCGTGAACATTCGTAATATTCCGTTCCATGTGCTTTCCAATCTCCAAGGCACATCCAACAGAAATCGTGCTTACAATTGTAACATTGCATATGATTACAACCGCCGTTTTTTTCTATGCAAATATGACATTTTGGACACTACAAACAAAAAAGTCGTTTATTACTGAATCGTAATATCTATATTAAAACTGTATAAGATTTAAGTACTAACATCTTTGGTGTGAGCACTAATATAATTAGCTGTCTCTGAATCATCTGCACATTTCGTCAGCCATTTTCTAATAGTATTGCAGTCGGTGGGCGCATGGTAATCCATACCACAACGAAAGCTGCAATTATATAATTTTTAGCAAAGATTATATCTTTAGTAAAATTGTATATAAATAGTTAAATTTCGATCCCATACCAAAATATCGTTTTACAGGTTGTACATATAACTCTTTTTGCCCGTTGTTCCTTTGAACGCATAACTATTTGGCAGTTGGGGCCAGGACAGAATCTCAACTGGGGATGAGATTTCACATAATCGCAGAAAGCAAATTGTTGATACCTCTCCCTCATATTAGGCTTAGTGAGTAGGGATAAAACAAAGTCTTCTGGAACTAATACATCGCATTCCTGTGCCATGCAGCTTATTCCTAATAGAAGTTTAAATAATTGTTACGTGCTTAATTTTAAATACTTAGTTGCTTCTATAATATATTAGGTTTCTTCTTGTATAGAGCATTCAGTGGCTGGGAAATTGTCAGACACCTTGTACACGTATGTACAAATAGTCTTACCTGTGGAAATACCTTGAGTTATTTGTACTTCAAAATGCATGCACCAACAGTCTTTACAAAAAGAGTGTCCACACGTTAATGTAGAAAACTTTTCAGATGAATAAATTGTAATGCACACTGAACACAATCCACCCCTTTGACCTTTCAATCCTGGCACTGAATCCAATGAAGGTATTGGTTTTATTTTTGAATTAATTAATAAACTGGAAGCATTGGTACGGTACTTTGTGATGATATCTTGTAATGCCCAATTGTGTGCGTGTAATAAAACTTTGGCTAACGACGGTGTTATGTGAAGACTATTACTTAGCATTTCTACATTTTCATTCAAAAGTCTTTCCACTTCTTCGACCCGTAGACAATCGTATATAGCATATTCTGGATCTCTTCTGTTTTGATCAGGATCTATGTCATTGTCAACTTCACCACCCCATGGCTGAACATTATAATAGTCTTCGTAGCCTGGATCTCCGCAGTCTGAATCGGAATAATCCATTTCACTGTCATACTCTTTGCCCGACATCTGTTTCACAAAGATTCTGGTTTCATTACATGAAAATTTGTCTAATTATACGTTTTCTTAAGGCTCATTCAACATATGAAATAAACATATACACACGACGTGCATTAATCTTTCATAACCTCGTAATCTCTACTACTTACTCGGTTATAACAGGATACGAATATATTATAGACAAATAGCAACGATGTAAGAATGAAAATCTGACTTAGTATTTCACTGAAAAACCAGTGGAAGATAAAGATTTAAAGACAAAAGCTTCGGTAACTATAAAAAAACGATAATTCTCTGGAATCTTTTTGTTTAATATCATTTGTATAAGTCTTTTATTAATAGCGGATACAGGAAAAAAAACTAAATGCTATTCGGAAATATTTTCAGAATAAAAATGCATTCACCGTGTCAAAATATTTTGCACGAAAAACGTAGCGTCTTGATGTGACGTTTCGTAAACAATTTCATGGAATTTTCAGAGGTGCGTCGCGCTCAAAGTATTCGTTTATTTCAATCCATCGCGTAATAATCATGACCCACCTTTACGTTCTTATTTATCAAGAAAAATGCATTGATATTTTTGTTTCGTGGGTTAAATGTAAAAGTTATTAAAGGGCTGTATCACAGCCGTCTGCACCAGTAATCACTCCAGTGCATGAATTCCATGTATAAACTCTCGTGCAGCTCGTGCTAGACGTATGATGTGAACGATGTTGTAACAGATGATTTCATTTAATCTGGAAGTAGATAAGAATGTCAAAATCACCTGACAGAAAACAGCTGAGGTGTGCAAAGCGAACATTATCATCTATAATATCATTAATCGTTTAAAATTAGATTTTAGACCAAGTAGAAATATATCTCTACATTTCCTTTATGTAATACTCGCCATTCCCTTTACAATTTATTGTTATAAAAACTTTGAAATTGTTAATAAACTTCTTCTTTGCGTCATATTACATTTTATTGAACCCCGAATCATTTTTAGAATTTATTATTTAAGAAGGATATATTGAAATGTAACGAGGGTATGAAGTTAGTGTAGCAGAATTGGTACTTTAAAAGCATGTGATTTAATTTCATACATTCGTTTGGTGGAACTCATGCTTTTACAGGTACGATTGAAATGTGGTAATCATGTATGAATTTATTATTTATTTGCATAAAAGAACTTGTAGATAATTATCTTAATATATAGCAAATAAGTAAATTCTATAAAGTTTTGTATATATATCGATACAAGTAAAAGTTAATACGATTCAGTATGGAATTTTATTTTTATTTATTTCATTCGATATTTACGATTTTTGGACATTTTTGAAAAGTTCTGTAGCTAATTTATTTTATAATGTTTATTATTGTATAGTAGTGAAAATAGTTTTCCCTTTTGCCGCTAGATGGCGTTTGGTTTACCAGTGCACCAGTGGCGCCATAAGCGGGAAAATGTCTAAGTTTCTAGTGAAAATAATTTCCATTGTTCCTCCTAGATGGCGCTATTAAATAAAGGGTCGGTAATTATTGTTGCATTTACGTATGTATAGCAGATAAGTGTTTGAATGATTTATTACAATAATATATAGTAGTGTTATTAAGAAAGAAATCGTATTAGTTATGAATTTATGAAAAATAAAAAATAATCGAACAAAGGTATCGGTGGTGCCATCTAGTAACAAGAGTGGGAACTATTTTCACTACAAGCTTGGGCGTTTTACCACCGATGGCGTCACAGGTCTACTAAACCATTCGCCATCTAGCGACGTAAAAAGAAACTATTTTTACTATCAATTCGGGCTGTAGGTTCAAAAATTAGTTCGTTCTTTTGGCCGCGAGATGGCGATACTGAAGTTGTGTCCATGAAACGTAACTCGGTTGACTCGATGGGAAGCATCTACGGTTTTATTATGACAACATGCGTTCCTAACCTAGATATAACCTTAAAACGCGAGTTGTTTATTTATGAACGTTTGAAATTATGTCTGTGTACCATGATGAAGTAGAAATTGAAGACTTCGAGTACGACGAAGACGAGGAGATATATTATTATCCATGTCCCTGCGGCGATCAATTTCAAATATCCAAAGCAGAATTGGTCGCTGGAGAGGAGGAGGCCACATGTCCTTCGTGCTCCTTGGTAATCAAAGTAATTTACGACAAGGAAGCGTTCGCAGCTAAGCAGGAAGAGTTTGTTAAAAACGAAGAGAAAGAATTCGTCGCGCAGAAGGCTTAGTACGTAACCTAATTAATCTTTTGCGACGGTATCTCATATTTGTTTCAATCACCTTTCAGAGTGAATGATTGAATAACGATCTATTATCGAAAAGTAGAGAGTACAATTACTATGGCATCACGTGGTAGAGGAAGAGGTAAACCCTCCATGTCGATTAGTACGGAGCAGCTGGGGTTTTCCAAAGGAGAAGCCTTGCCACCGCCTGTTTTACAACCTCCGCCTAAGTATCCAGTTCTAGAGTACAAACCGTTACCTTTAACTATCACAAACGAAATGAGCTACTTATTGGAACTGAAAAGAGAGTTTGCGGAATTCATGCGGGAGTCTCCTAATAACGTGGTTCCACACGTGATCAAAAAAGATATCGATCGATATTCGGATCGATATCAAGACTTGATAACCGACAAGAGCGGGTACGAAACCAGATACGATTGGAGTAGAATGCCAGCAGAGTTGAAGCCATTGCAACGAAAACGTAAAGGATCAAGGATTAAGAAGCCTGAGGAGAAAAAGAAGAACGTCGACGTAGAATCTAAACTGAAAGAATTAGAGAACAAGGAGAGTACGCAACAAAGCGACGCGGAGGAGGATGGTAAAGAGGAAGAAGAGACGGAGGAGAAGGAAGAGGATCACGTGGAAGACGAGGAGGAGGAACCAGACGAGGAAATGGACGAAGGAACGGATTACGTGAACAATTACTTCGACAACGGAGAAGGTTACGACGACGAAGACGATAATTTGGACGATGGACCTATTTATTAACGTATAATTTTTTATAAGAATTGGAAATTCCTCTTGGTTCTCAATTATCGGACTAAGATACTTACAAGCTGTTAGTTGAGCACTGCACGGCAATGTATATATTCTCTTTGGTTTGTTCATTGTTTACCGAACACTCAATCATGTGTACAGACAATAAATTATTATAATGCTTAAACAACAACGAGATCATACGCTCTTACGCATGGTAATACCCACTTTCTCGATCGTTCCGCGATGAAATGTTTTTTTTTTTATCGAGCGGTGCAACGGTGTGATCGATGAAGGAAGAAATTTGTTTTGGAACAGATTAAAAATAGTCCAGGGTCACAGGAAGCGTCGGCGTGTTCTTTATTACGAGTATTTCAATTTCTAATATATAATATATATATATTTATATATATAATATATATATATATAATAGCCATAATAATCTGCAATTATTGTAATAAATGATCCTTCTCTACGATGCAATCGGAGAGTAAAAACGCAACTTTTTTTTTCTTTTTTTTTGGACGAGAAGGGGTTGCGCAAATGTACCGTAGTGTCACGTAATGCTTACATTTACGCTCCGTCGTGGTGGTTCTTCTTTTTTTTTTTTTTTTTATCTTTCGTATGTTACCATTTAGTTTTCTTCTTGCCCGCACGTTTCGTAAATTCATAGTGTTTACTAATCGTCGTCGTCGTATCGCTCCCAGAGTGTGCGCGTCGAGCGCGTGGCGAGGGGTGTAAATGAAACGAAAAGTTACACAGTCTCGCGAAAGAAGAAGTCGGTTTCCTGAAATTTCCAGCCGCGTGCCGTACGCTTGTCCCTTTTACCATTCGATTCGAGGTCGAAACCGGTGACTAGTTACTGGTCTGGTCCGGCGTACATAGATACCAAAACCGATTAAGTAAGTTCGCTTTAAAGGGGCGGAAACTAGGTTCGCACGCGCGTCTAACTCTCGACGCAACGTAGCTCGAACCATGTCACGATTTGGCAGTAAATCGAGCAAGCGATCGATCTCGTGTGACTAAAATATTTAGTTTGGTTTTGCTTTTTTATTTTTTATTTTTTTATGTATGTATATATATATATATATTTTTTTTTTCTCGACTCGTACCGGCGCGTTCCACCGCGTTCCAACGGACAAATCGCGAACCTAGGTCGTGGCGAACGGTTCTAGTTCGACATTTCGCGGATACCCGGCTTTCAATATGAATATGACAAATGACAGACTATTTACAGGACAAAAAAAAAAAAAAAAAGAACATACAACGTAAGCGTCGCTTCCATCGATCTCGGTTATTCTTTCACGGTCGTTCGACTGTCCTGGTTACTTGCTCGATTTTCTCTACTGTCGATCCGTTTACGAGGATACGAGGAAGCTGATCCCTGGCGAGATAAATCGATCGATCGTTGACGTTCGCAGAGGTCAACCCCTCGGGCTACGAAACTGTGATGCTTGCAATTTTCACCTACGATTAAATCGTTTCCGTTCCAAAGAGGAAAGTTTCGCGCCGAATTTCGACGTTACAGTTATAATATATTTTTCCAGCTATTTAAGTTCCCTTTGCCTTCGAAAATATTACCGGTGGCCTCGCGGCCGCCTGTAGCCCAGGGGCGTACGAAATTCCAAATCCGGCGCCGGTCGTCCGTACGTATCTGATTCGTGATTTTCAACGTTCGAAAAGAACCGAATCCACTCCGATCGGGTAACAGAAAACCTGCGAGACGATCGTTCGCCGTCATTCGTTGTATCAAGACTCGTCGTTCCCGCGATATCTTTCAATTTATCTTTCAATATTTTTCGAACAGCTTCTTCCCCCCCCCCACCCCTACCCTCTCCCTTCGATCTAGCCCCAACTCGATTCGTTTATAATACCATCGTTGCTCGAACGTCAGTTCCATTCTGCTCGCATCATTTTCAATAATATATTATGTATAATGTATATAGATATATTTTATATATATATATATATATACTTTGTATATAGTCGCATTTTAATATAGTACGACCTATTTATGTATAAGTAGGCATAAAGACTGAGGCGAGAATACAGGCGAAACTCCGAACAATATAGTCCTTTGCATCTTATATTTTTTTTTTCTTCATCTCTTCTTTTTTTTCCCCCGTTTTATTCTTAGTTTCTTTCACTCAAGAAAACGATCTCCCGTCGATTGTTTTCCGGTTCTAGAGCGCGAAATCATAAAGACAAGCGGTTACGGTTTTCTCCGTTGTCCGTTCGGATCCGAAGTTCTGTCGTTACTCGGTTCTCCGCGCGCAACACTCCGAAGTCTCGTTTAATTCGCGCGACAAAAGGAACGCGGAATATTCCGCGCGAATCTCGACGAAGATCGAATTTCAGGCCTTTCGCGTACCGGAAAATCATCGAATGATTTACTCCTGGCGATCGTTGCGATCGCAGTCGCCGGACCGTCTTCCCTGAAGGGTATTCCCGAGTATTATCCGGATGTTTCCCTCGTGCTTCGCGTTCCCTCTGTATCTCGAATAGAAAACGCACGTTTCGGAACGTGGCCAGCACGTTCGCGGATCTGTCGCTTCTTAAGGCCCGTTGATCGATGATCTTAGTTGTCCTCGACAGAATCGTAATCCAATGAAGTCTACGTGTACGAAATCAAAAAGGCTTGGAACGCGAGAAAGGCGACGGTGGATGGAGGATGAAGGACGTTCTAGGAAATATTAGGCGTAGAAATTAATTCCGTGGCTTTATATTCGATCGCTTATGACTCTATGCGGAAATATTTAATCGTCGTTTCGTTTAATGTACACTGACACGTTCACGCCGGCGTGCACCACCGGTGGTGATCGTGTTAACACGTTGATCGCCGCGTCACCCGTACGTGGGTGACAGTGCTTTTCACTGAAGAATTAAAAAAATTAATTCCGAAAGTTGAGCTTCAAAGAGAATGAATTTAAATGAAATTCGTGTATTTTGATGAAGTCACACAAAAATAGATACCACGTCGGACGTTTGATTATGTAATCTCTAATAGTATGAATAATATTGAATCCTAGCAGAAATTTTCAAGAATATTTCTCTGGCAGTCAACGTGTTAAATTACCAACCTTCTAGGTTCTCGACCTGCTTTCCATTACAACTTTGTTGTATTATTTGTTTATTATTATTACTCCAACAGATTACGAGTGTACTCGATATTCACAGTAATCGTAAAAGAATAGCAATAAGCTCGACGGATGTTACAGTTCGTATAGATGCATTGCGATGCAATGGCTACCAGGTTGAGACTTGGAACGTTCGTACTTCAATGTACCAAAATGACGAATAATTATATCTGTTTAGATTAGAGTTATTCATAGACTGCGGATCTTTATGCAAAATAAAATCTTTGCGAACGTGCCTACAAGAATTGAACTTAAATAGGAATTTACTTTATTCTGCATATATTATAACACGAACTTTACTTTCAATCTTTTTTTACATTCTTGCATATTGTTTGCAATTTGTAGTTTCTTGCGCATTCAAATTTCCTATAAACGCATAAAGATCCGCAGTCTAGCTATAAGTTATCGAATACAGAGCGCGGATAAGAATTTTGCGCATCCTTGACCGTAGCATCGGACCAGAGGAAAATAATATCGTGGTCTTGTCCCATGTTTGGTAAACGACGGCTTTTCTACGGGCAGTTTCGATCGATCATTTCCAAGCCTTTCCTCCCCGCGTTCCTATACTTACGCGCGTAATTATAAAAACATGTTTGAGCTTCGCCTAGCGAAAGGTCTCTCTGATCTCGCGGGTGATCCAAATCTCCGAAACGCCGGATTAAAGTGGAAACTCAACGCTCACTCGCCCTCCGAGTCCATCGACGTGACAAAGGTAAACAAATAATTGTTTCTTTTTTTTTTTGTTCTTTTTGGAAAACAGGAACAGTGTTTGAATCCGCGGCGATGAGCGATACACTCGATTGATTCTTGAAACTCGACGACGATTTATTCGCGAGTCGCTTTGCTCCGAGTCGAAATTTTGTCGTAGCCCTAACCGCGGTACAACGTTCTGAAAATCACAAGAGAAATCAGCTTCTAAATTCGGTCGGGCAGTGCAAGCTTCTGCGAGGTGTTTCCTCGACGCATACTAAGCGTTATTCCGCTTCGAGCTTCGTTGCTTACACCAAGCTATTTTCGAGTTTTCCCTCGTCGCATATTCTCTCCCTCTTTCTCAATCTCTCTCGCCCCTTTTGTCGTTCGTTCAACAACAGACAAAAGAAGAAATTCGTCGAATCAGTGGCGCGCAAGGGTCTCGTAACCGATTGGCAACAATCAAACATACATACGTATTACAATTATCACAACGACGCGATCATAATAATCATCGTAATAACAGCGCGACAGCGACAGTCCGTGCGTCAGACGTCTACTCGTGGGAATCGTCGATGAGCGATCGTCGAACGATCGAGGCGTGCACCGCCACTGTTCCGAGTCGATCACTCGAAATAATCTATGAAAATCTGCAACAACAATCGTCTTGCTCGTTGCTTCTTAATGATTCGATCAACTCGTACTTCGAGTTGTACGGGTGCTACACGGAATGCAATATAATTCAACACTTATCACAATAGATCGCGTTCACCAGGCGGCGGTGGTAAGCGCGTTAAAAACAGCCTTCGATATTCGATACGCTTTTGCTAAATATGAAAATCATTCCGTACTCGAGACGAGACGTGTCTCGTACTTGTATATCCAACCTCGAGATGGCCGCGCTCTCTACCCTCGAGTACGGTTCGATCGTCGTGTAGGCAGGAGCCGCAGAATTGAACGTCGAAGCGGAGGCGGATCGTAACTCGAGACTGGAAACGATTTGAATAAAGACAGAACGTTCAACGAGTACGTGAGCCCGCGTCAGACACGAAGCGGTGTCAGATTGGCGCCTGCAAGTAGCTCATGAAACTCGCAGGCGCCAATCCGACATCGCTTCGTGTCTGACATGGGCCCACGTCACGTCGGAGCACACAGGATCGTGTAACATTCAAGGGTTTCGGTTTGGAGAAACGACGGCGATCCGCCACCGCGTCGAGGAACGTAACGATACAAACTATAACACCGAATCGAAACTACGGCAATCCGCGAATCGGTATACGCGTTCCCTTCGGCGACCCGCATCCGATGCAACCGCGCGAATCAAAACAGATCGGTGTAAGCAGAGATCTAACATCACGTTTTCTGAACGCAATCGAGGAATGGGGAAGGGAGACTCGAGGAAAGGAGCATGAAGATATTTAAGAAATTAACAACGCTCGGGATGCAGCCGGTCCTCTCCGATCGTACGAACAGTCTCGAATTGTCAGCAGGTAGGCGCGATCGATGCCGATGGCGAGCTTCGAGTCTCCTCTCTTCGTCTTCGCATCGTCGCGATCTCTTATATTTTGCTAACGATCGAAGTGTTCGGGGAACGACGTGGTCGTCATCGTCACCGATCGACCGCACCTCGGACAAGCTGTAAAAGAAAACGTAAATTAGCCACGATCTGTCGTCGACATCCTGAATTCTCTCTACGGTTTTAGTTACATCGAGTCCCTCGTCAGTCGTTCGCTTCTGTATTTCGTATTTTAGCTTTTTTTTTTGTCGTTTTTCTTCATTTTTATTCCCCTTAGCGGATTTTTCTTTTATCATTAGAGTTATCGTTATCATTAATCGTTATCGTTATAACTGCTTCACTACGGTTGGTTGACTCTTGGACGTGGATCTGGATGGAGTGTGGTGTACCGGTGTGTACCAAAATGCGCGTGAGAGAGAGAGAAAAGCTCCGTCGGTCGATTTCGTTCGTTCTCTTCTTTCCCTTCCTCCCTTTCGTCGTCCTCGTAAGCGAGAACACCGCCCCCCCCCTCCCCCCCCTAATGTCCAAAGTCTTTCGCCTCTGTCATGTCGATCAGGAAAAAGATGCGTCTTTGCGTACGTCGTTCTCTCCTCTCGCTACTTTTCTTGCGTTCTATCGTTACCGTCTCTCGTTCGTACTTCCGGTGCTGCGACCGCTTACCAGCGTACGTT
Source organism: Hylaeus anthracinus (assembly GCF_026225885.1). Classification (NCBI taxonomy): domain Eukaryota; kingdom Metazoa; phylum Arthropoda; class Insecta; order Hymenoptera; family Colletidae; genus Hylaeus; species Hylaeus anthracinus. The sequence continues at coordinate 3,417,329 of NW_026534348.1, read as the reverse complement.
CAACCCCCAGCACCAACAGGGTCGAGGAAGGGAAGCCATTACCTTCCTTGCTCCGTTCTGGATGATCCTCGAGCCTCGTTCGAACCTCTACTTTCGTTTGTTTCTGTTTGCTCGAGAGGGGAACGCGCGAACGAGGTTCTCGCATAAGAAATCAAAGACGAAATGCAGCGTGCAACGGGAAGGTAGCGTCGACCCTTCCTTCTCTTCTCGGTTCCCGCAACGATTCCCCCTCAAGCGTCGCGTGTTCGACGTCGTCGTCGACTAGCACCGGTTCCCCGTCGTTGGTCTTCGACCTTTGACCATTTCTATTCGTAGACACGGCCTGTACACACGGTTCTACGAACATAAGTGAACATCGACGTCACATAGATGATTTTATCCTTGCTTCAAAGCATTTACCCGACGCCGTCTCTATAAGCGAATATGGTCGGAGGTCTTGACGCGGATAATTTCGCTGTTTCCGCTTGTGAAAACGCACGGTTCGCGATCGATCCGAGGGGAGGAATCGCCTCGAGAGGTCGCGTCGCGCGCGAAAAACAAACACTACGCTTCACTACAGTAATTCGTTCTGCTTGCTGGTGATTTACCGGGAGAATTCCTCGCCAGTCGCGGCTCGACCGTGTCCGAGAGAGGAGAGGATCCAAAATACCGAAGGGATAGTAATGAAAAGTTTTCCGCGTGAACCGTGTGAACGAGAAGCGATCGTTTCCTCGGGAATTAATAGGAACCGGAGGAGGTGAGAATGGCTGAATGTTTCGGAACTCCGTTTGCGATTGTGCAAGAATAATTCTTCGCGACATTTCCCCGGGGTTTCTCTCGGAACGGTCGAGGTTCTCATCGAAAATGGAATGGATTATTAATTTCGGACGCGCACAAAGAGAGAGAGAGAGACGCTCCGTGTTCGAAAGAGACTCGTCTCTTCTCGCGGTACCCTCGACAATTTTGCAGATCTGTCCTCGATTTTTCGTCCGTTCACCCCCAACGTATCTCTCGCGGCACGTCTAACTCGCAGATCCACGAAATCGTCTCGGTACCGCGATCGCGAAATCCGCGAGTGCGACGTCCATAATGTAGACGTACATACGGTGTACACGTGTATAATTGTTTTCCGTATATAGACGTTATATAAAACGCACGAAGCGGCTGAAGGCTACTTTATCCTTCCCCTTTTATTTATAGCGACAAAGCCGTACCTTGTTTCCTCGCGATTCGATTCGTTCACGGTATCTCATCTTTATTTTCTTTTTTTCTTTTTTTTTTTTTTTTTTTATAAATGGAAAAAGAATTCGGGCTTAACTACGGCGGATCCCTCGAGATCACTTGAATATCCTAGAAACATTACTGACTCGCGTGTGTTCGTCTAGGTGCGTGTCTTCCTATTGTATGTATTCGTGTGGCGTCTGTGTCTGTCTTTCTGTGTTTGTAAGTGTGTGTGTGTAGTTAGCGGGTGTCGCGTGTACGTGTCCGGTTTCGTAATTTCCTTCTAAATCTCATCGTCTCGACTCAAGATAACCGTTGGTCGAAGGAGCTGGCTCTCCGATGGCCGAGAGCCTCGCGTCCACGCGTGTCCTGTGTGTTGGATCGCATCCTCCGAACCGTTCCTCGAGTTTCAACGAGACCGACGCGTTGGCTGCACGCACCGTCTTCGTCATCCTCGGTCGTCTTACCGATCAAGTGTCCCCCTATTTTCCCGTCGATGACATTCAATCATCCATTCTGCATCTAAGCTCGTCGAAGAGGCCTAGAATCTCCCCTTCGTAACTTCCAATGGAAGTCTTTGGTGACGATCCTTCTCTTTGTTATATACTCGGACCTATGTCGAACGTACCGAAGCTGCCTCCGCGATTCGAACATCGACGTGGGACACGCGACACGTGACGCGTAAGACGGAAAGAGGCGAGATCTCGCTCCCGATGAAACAACGTTATCAGGAACGAGCAGACGAACCACGAAAGGAGTCATTTTCGTCCTCCACGGGGAATCTTGTATCGTTTGTCTCCCGTTCTTCCGTTCTCCTCTCTCTAATCCCCCTTCATTGTTCCGCTTGCTCCTCCGGTTTCGAGGACGTCGCATGTTTGTTTCTTCGCGTGAACGTTTTAATTCTCCGAGCCGCTACCCTTTCCCCAGAATTTGTCGAAGCGATTTCGCGCCTTCTCCAACGCTTCGCTCGCCGCTGAGCGTTGCGCCGTGCCGGGAACAACCGTCGGTGCCTCCAGCACGTGATAACTACCCCCGCTGCTACCTGCTACGCCTCCCACGCCTCCGCCGCCGCCGCCGCCGCCGCCTTGAGGCAAATCGGCCTCCAGGATACGGTAACCCGGCTGAGGAGCCGTCGACGACGACGGTGTCGTCATCGTCGCTGTCGTTGTCGGCTGACCGGCCTCCTTTCTCTCGTATTCGAACCCTGGATCCTCCAAACATCTCAAATTCGTTCCTGCTACTGGCTTTATCGATGATTCCGGTCTAGGCTGGTCTTTCGACTCCTCCTCGGCTCCCCCTGATTCCTGAAATTCGATTCTTTCTTTTATGTATGCAGAGAAAACGTCGGTAATTCCCGTGGAAGAACAAATACGCCAAAAGTGCTCAACTTTACATACGCGTAACTTTGAAACCGTTGGATTTGTAACATTAAAACATCCATTTTTGTATTCTACGGATGAAAAGTCACTAAATCGTACAGAAGAAAAAGTCAATAATTTGTAGTACCCCGAAGTAAAGATCAGCAGGTGGGAAAGTTGATGTGGGAATCCGAGAGTATTACCTTCTCACCCTGCGTGGGTGTGCCGACACCCTGAGCGCTGGTGGGCAACGGGCTGTCCCTTTCCGAGTCCATGTCCTTGTGTCCGTTCAATCCCGTGAAGCTGCCGATGGAAACGCTCTCGCTCTCCGGTGACTTGTAGCCGGAGTGTTGGGAATGCTGCGACTTGTGCTGAGCCGCGAGCTCGGGCGGTGCTGACTGAGGCGCGGAAGGCAAGGAGGACGGTGCCCATGTCTTTGCCTCGCTATGCGGACGCGTCAGGGGTTCTTGAAAACAGAGATCAAGGTAACGTAAATCTGATCGATATCGTTCGAGCTACTCGTCCATTGCCAGCTCGATCGTTCCTACCAACGACCGTCTAATTAATAACGTTACAGTTTCGAAAAAATCTATCAAAGACTACGCAACATTCAAACTTCTACCAAGTACAAGAAATTACTGTAGAAAGTGAGCGATTCGGCATGGGATGACCCCGTTACGAAGACGAGAGCGGGTTCGCGAGACGTTGCTACTTCTTCTGACATTTTAACGCGTTGATGCATAGTTTAAATCAGCCATGTATGGATAGTCTAAATCAACCAATCAATTGGTTTAGCAATCAACGCGTTAAAACGATCGTCGGTCGATTCGCGAATAAGGAATTGTTCGCGGAGATTCGCTACCGGTTCGAGATCGAGGCGAAAGGTGTCCGCGCCAGATTTTTTGGTACCTTCTCTGACGTTTTGTGTGACAGTGAACGTTTTCCCGGTGTCCAGGGGCACGGTCCAATTTACCGGTTCCGGCGATCGCATGATCATCTGCTCCGGAGATTTTACCCTTGTCGGCTCCGGCGGACTTTTCACCACCGGCTCGTCGTCGATCCACGGGCTTACGGCGGTGGCAGACACCGGTGGCTGCGTCTGCGACGGAGGAGTCGAGGCGATGCTCGAATCCCCGCCGGTTGCGTCCCCGTTTATTTGCGGTTCCGCCGTCACTGGAACGTTTGATCGAGGCTTTAGCGACGAGGGTAAACGTTGCTCTGCTTGGCCACCCACCCCCGGAGGAGCTTGCACTCGATGCATCGAGCCTTTGCTCATCGCGTACTTTGCGTTCGGATTCCGTCTGGGTAACCGCGTCAAGCGTTGCGCAACCTTCCGACTTCTTAGTAGAATTATAAAAATATCGATGGTACAACAGAGAGAACGGAGATTAGAGTCGCGTCAAGATTTGCCATCATTTCGATACAAGTTGCGCGTAACACTTTCCGTGGTTCCCCAGCGGGTTCGGATCAAAGTTACGCGAACCACGGTGGAAGCGACGAAAGAATAGAATCGGAAGTCTCGCGATCTTAACGATGGCTTCGACAAGCGAGTCGATTCTTCCGTTGACTCCGCCATGGGCAGTTCACTCTACTCGAAAAACAGGTAGGCGTGTCTCGAAACGAAATGGTTCTGTTCCACTTCAGGTTCGCTTTGAAAAATATTCGTTTAAACGCGGCTTGGTCGAGACATCGAGCGCAGACACCGGAAACCCGACGAGCCGCGGTTATCGGGAGATCTACACAGTGGGCACAGAGAGCATTTCCCAGAGAAAAGTACACTAGCGTACTCAGAATGCAGGAAACACACGTACAGATATATATGTATATTTGTATATATATATATATACACACACACACACGCGCGCGCACACACAGAGAGACACAAGTGAAGGCAGAGACAGTACTAGATCTTGTGTGACAGTGGTGTGTGTAAATGTGAGCCGTGGCTGTGTTGCGAGCACGCAACAGGTTGACAAAGGGCTCTAACGTTTACAGGCTATTGTTCTCTCTCTACCGCGAAAACGTTTTCTCGATTCGCGCGTCAGACGAAACATCGCGGACGATGGATCGTTTTCGCGCTTTAACGCGCGGAAAGCGCAACGAAGAATTCGCGAGACATCGCACATAAAGCGAGCGAAATCGCGTTCAGCCGATCTAACGATGCGCATTTCGTGCCGGGATCGCCTGTCGGTGGTCGAAGACGTATCGTTCACCGCAGGAAGCACGCTTACGTTTCCTGGCTCGGGCCCTGTCATAAAGTGGCACAGCCGAGCCGTTTGCCACGAGCCTCACGCTCACAGAGGCCTCGAATATAATACGAGGACAACGTCGAAAAGTAGCAGTCCTTTGCATCCGATGGATAAGAAAAATTTCTACGTCGATGGTTACTCGGTTAACGTGCGAAAACTTGTACAATAAAGACTGGATAAATGTAAGATGACTATTCCCACCATTGGGGAAGGTCCCCCTTGACGAACAGCAAGCGAGCAGTTTAATATGATCCTAACTGATTGATACGCTTCTGTCGACTGCTTTCTTCCTCGGACCTCTTTCTCGTTCGCTCTCTGTCCGTTTCTATGTTCGACGCTAGACTGTAGAACCAAATGTATGATTATCCAGTCTTTACTGTATCTTTTATACTTGAATCTTGATCGCTTGTACAGACGTCATGCCCCGTCGAAATTATTCTCCTCCACCGAGCGTTAAGATCGACCACTTTTCGAGTGATTCGGGCCTGTCTCGATCCTCGAGAGGCCCTACACCCATACTCTCGATATCCTCCTGCCACGTCTTGTAAATCGAGTCGACGAATTACGCGTGGAAAGCTGATCTAACGGCAATGGAAATGCGAAGCTTCCTCGAGGCGCAGTCTACGAGTCGCATGGAAGAGATTAACAGACAGATCGTTCCAAACGCAGAGACGCGAGAATCGTGACGCGCGAACGTCCAGCGAGCATGTAAAAACATTGAACGTGGGTACATGCTTCGCGATGAAAGCGGGACCACGTGGAACCCGTGCTCTATTTTACGCGCGAGAAAAGAGGTACATAAAAAAAAAAAAAAAAAAAAAAAAAGAAAAAGACAACTACGTATGCGCGATACGATGGTACATGTTGCCAGAGGCCATCCTCGACGATGCTCTGAAAGGCACGGAGAGACACAGACAGAAAGGCAGAATACAGAAAGTGAGACACAGAGTAGAGAGCAAGGGTTTGAAAGAACGAGACAGAACGATACAGAAAGAACCAATACAGAGAGGGAGTAGAGAGATATTAGGTCATCCCATAAATAATGCGGGTTTTCCCGGGAACTGCAACCAAGTCAAACCGATGCTAGTGTAAACAGAGACTGTTCCGGAGGCGACATACCAGAGTTTTACGATTTTAATTGCCTCGAGAGTTTTTGGTACGTGTCGGATGCGTGGATCGTTCAACTGTAGTGTAACTGTAGCAGCTGTGTGGAGAAACTCTATACAAAAAATGGTTTGAAAACGTTGGTCGAAGAGTTGCAGTCTGGACAACGATTCTTACGCCGGAAGATCGGTCGATGGAGACAGCGTTATGGAGAAATGCAATTTGTAGCTGTCGAGGGATATCCATCTGGGCTGAAAAATGATACGTTTTTGAATCGAACCGTTACTGGAGGTGCGAAACAGGCGTTACAGAGTGATATTATACGAAGACAATGAATTACTCTCGGCGAGGCCACGTGAAAATGGCAAGAGAACGTCGAAAGAATGTCGTGAAAGGAGAACCACGAAACGTGTAGAAAGATACAGAGTGTTGGAAGTCGTACAGAGTGATTTGTAGGTGATTCTAGACTTGGTCAAGCTGTTGTTTTCGGCACACGCAGTCCGTTTGATATACTAGCGTGGTGACGGTTCCTGTGAAGGGAGGGTTTCGTCCTGGGTCTGCTAGTGGACGCGTCAGTAAGATTTTCTTGCACTTATCCAGTGTTTACTGTATATGAACGTTAGGCGAAGACAGGAGACGCCACCGCACTAGGATATAATGCAGCTTGTTCCAATCTCTATAACCACCTCGAGTATTCGATCGATCGTAGACAGAGGGCCGTTTATCCGGCCCTTGAATACGTACCGAGGAAAGGGCGCGCTAGTTATGGGACGACCTGTGTAGAAAGATATACAACAACGAACACGAAAAGCGTTAGATATGTTCGAGCGAAACAAATTAGCAACAAGGCCGAACGGCAGAGAGCATGCTACTTACTAGATTGGACGGCGTTAGCGGCTTGGTTTGACGCGTATCGACTATCGGAGGATGATTTGGATGGATCGGCGGCGGCGGCTGCGGCCGCAGCCGCAGCTGGATCGTCGCGGGCCGTTTTTGGCTGAGCTTCGTTTGGACCTTGGCACCGGCTTATATCTTTAACACGGTCCGGCCTGGCCGCAGCGGCAGCGCTCGACGTAGGTGGGTGATGGACACTCGTATGAACTGAATGCTTTACCGGGGGTTTTACAGTGGTACTTGTGGTGGTGGTGGTTGTGGTGGTGGTTGAGGGTTTGGCGTGATGAAGAGGGCGATGGGGGGGAGCGGTGGTTGCGAGGAAGGCTAAAACATACCGTACACAAAGTACAATGATGAATAAAGGGCCACCGTCCTCCAGGATCTTACGCGCAAGGTACTGTCATCGTTGGACCACCCTGCTTAAAATGTCTTTAGATTTGGAGGTCCCCTCGAACGAGACGCGTCGGTGCCGCGACAACAAATTCAACTGGCCGTTTAAACATCTCTTAAAGCCTCTATCGATATAGACCCTTGACGAGAGGTCTGTTCATTTTTAAGATACGAGAAAACGATTATTTTTTGCTGTGCTACGTATCTATCCATTAACTCGTTAGCTCTTTCGGAGCACACGTTACGCGTCGAATTCCCGTCAGACCGAAATATATTCATATTTTAAGCCTTTTCAAGGAGCCTAAAGTTTAAAGATAAATGTACATGGTATACGTTGACGATTACGATCGAATCTGATTAAATACAAACATACATATCGGGAGATAGAGCCATTTTTAGGTTGAACAGAGATAATACGACGACTGGAAAGAAACAAAGTGACGAGAAACAAAGACGATTATCAAACATTTTAAGCAAGGCTGCGTCGCTTCGTCGAGGTTCATTCTTATTGGAGAGGTGATCGAGGGCTGAAGGGTCTCGCGAAGTTATCGAACCCGCGCAGAATTGCGTCCACGCTCGAATATCGTGATTCTTCCCTTGCGATCGCGTTTCCCGACGAGTGTCGGGGGCTTACTACCCCCTGCATCGATCCTCCAAAAATTGTTCCGAACGTCGCGACTTATTTCTTCGCGAACGTTAATTTTGTATCGCTTGGCGCGCACTCGTCAGCGCACTCGGCACCAATCGCGAATCGAATTCAAGCAACGAAGCGATTGGAAAAAGAAAATTTTGACGCTCGAGGGCTTCGAGATTCGTGACATACATATCTCGCAGAATACCGTGACCGAGAACTGGGCGTGTAGTTGAACCCTTTAACAATTTAACGACACCGAAAAGGGAACGAGAGTTTAGGTAGAGACAGGTGAAAAGGAGAAGTGCCGAGAGAAATTTCGTCCCGGTTGCCTGTGCTCGATGCTGCGTTTAAATTGTTAAAGGGTGAAAATAGTAGGCGTTGGAGGGTGTTGGAGAAGAAGGTGGCGGTGGTGTCGGGTGCAGGACGAAAGGTTAGAGAACCGAGATACGTGAAAGTTGGGCTAGCGGGCAGCAGGTACGTGGTACAGAGAACGTACATTTCCGATGGACCTGTGGGGGCCTCCTGTGGAACGGAGTAGGCCCTGGGCCCGAGGGTGGTGGCGGTAATGGCGGCACGCTGGTCGACGGACCCGTTGAGGAAATCGTCGAGGGTTCCCGTATGCTCCAACGCACGCGGCCAGGGCCCGTGACTGAAACACCCGCTGCCACTCCTGATCAATCTGATCGCACGGTGCTCGACGATCGTCGCGATTCGGTCTCGCGCGAGCAACTAAGCCTGATTTAATAAATGAGAGAAACACGGGCTGCACGGGGTGGTGCTTCGAGGGTGTCTAGCACGATGCGTCCAGCCACTGATCCGACCGTTTCATCTTTCGAGCATGGTATCCGACGGGAATGAGATGTCTGGATGTCGATCGTGGCGTTAAGAGAGAGGAAGAGAGACCGATCGTGAATACGCGAGTGCACCGCGGCTCGGGTGGATCGATGGAACTCGAAATGACGATGACCGACGATGGTGAACGACGTGGATGAAGATGGTGCACGTCGAAGATGCGTGGCTGGCGATGGATAAGAATCGAGTGAAACGGGGGAGTGTCGTTTGTCGGGCATGGCTCGTGGACGCAGGATGGAAGAAATCGTATGAACGCGACGAGATTCTATGTCGTCGATAATGAGAGAATCGTTCGATAACTCTGTCGATGATGACGGGTTCACTTTTTGGGTATGGCTGGCGTTCGTAAAGACATCTAGTCGATGGTTCGAGTACAATGCACGACAACATCGTTGGCTACAAATAAATGTATACAGTCTATATATGTGGATATATCACGCAATCGACGTCTAGTCTCGTTGCTATCGAACGTTACAACACGGGGACGTAAGACGCGTTCGTTGAGGCTACTCGCGATTTACGCAGGCCGTTCGGGATGAGGGGGAACAACATGTCGCAAAAACTTTCTTTACGGACAATCAAATAAGAGCTACTGGTTACTAGTTTGGCAGAGACAGAGAGATAGAAACGATTAAAACACGATTGTCATGCATCTGCCTAAAGATAAAAAAAAAATATATATATATATATATATGTTAACGATGACTTTGCAATTGATACGTCCGGACACACACCGCTCAAAGAATCTACGGATCCGTGTTTCGCGGTCGACGCTTCGATAAGGGACGCGTCGACGCGAGGTCTTTAAAAGCGGTGAATGTCTCTCGCAACACGTTTCGTACAAGGTAATAACGAACGTTCGGCTTTCGAGGCCCACAAGAGCAAACAGCAATCCAAAATATATGTACGAGATTTCTATCCAAATTCCATTTTAGGCACGGAAGATGCAAACGGAACTCGTGACAGACAACGAGCGCCAATCGATTCGGGGTACGGTCTCATGGATGCTAAATCGATCGACTGGTATATCGATACAAGAAGGATATGTCGATAGGGGATGTCGTGGATGCTCGTTCGGTGCTACTTACTCGGTCGTGGATGCCTTTCAGGCTCACCGCTCTTCTCTCTCAGCTCTTTCTCCTTATCCTTTGGCTCCTTCTCTTTCTCCTGGACAAAGAAGAACCGGGTCAACGACAGAACGGAACAATGAAAAGAAATCGAATTCGACCGATTCGTCTCGGAGAGAGAATCTTTGTTTTATCGATGAGAAAATACCCTGGCGTCTTTGGTGACGGACGGTGCACGCGGGGGTTGGCGTTTCGGTGATCGACGCTCGGTGACGCAAGGTCCCAGGCTCTGAGAACGGCCAGTTCTAGGGCTGTTCTTCGGGCTGGACTTCGTCTTTGGTTGAATCTCCTCCTTGTGCTCCTTCGTGTCCTCTCGACGTCGCGGTATCACAGGCTCCAGCTTCTCTCTCGTAGGAGAGGGAAGCAGTGCTCCGTCGCCTGTTGCGAAGAAATCGTCATCATCTGAGAGGATTTCAAAGATGGATCAGAAGTGGTCCGTAAGCTCGTACAGCTGGTCTCCACTCGTTAAAGTCGAACGTCAACCCCTTGAACCGTGAGTTCTCTCAGGCATAGAGAATCATCAATCCTGTGCAAAACTACCGCGACCGGTACCGTTCAAGGGATCGAAGACACCGTCGCGAATAAAATTCTGACAGTAACGCGATTAGATACAAGCTTGCACGACCTTGTCTCGCAATCCATCTTTGAGGGGACTCTTGCTACGAAACACTTTGTATCAACTTCTACTCTCTACGCTCCGCACTTGTGCATTCTGAATACACTTACCGACACCAGTGGTACGATCCAGATGATGGCGGATCAAGAAATCCTTTCTTGCGCGAGCGATGGCTCTTTCAGTATCCTGGAAAGTAGAGTAAAGTGACGACAGAGTATTTGGACGATACGTTTTAGTGGCGATTTACGAGGAACCTACCGCTTTGGCATCGTCTTGCAGTAATCCATGCATAGGTCTAGCCTGCACCGAAGACGGTCGACCCGCTGGAGGCATGGTCATCGTCATAGCGATCGGTGCGACTTTCCTCGTGTTCTCCTTCTCTTTCTCCTCCTTCGTCACTGACCTAAACACGCAATCATTTGTCACTCGATATCTCCAAGTGGTCGTCCCATGTGAGACACGATCGCGTGGAAGAAATAAAACGCAGCTACGACGGAACTCGTGTGAAGAATTGCTCGTTTCGAATCATTCCTGCAGTCGATATCGTTCGAGGCTTCTGGGTGCGAGCCGTGGCTCTTCGAGAACAGCTATATCACTGACGTCGGTGGATCGACGACGCGAGGGAACAATTTCCCAAAAAGCCGCCGTCCAGACCCGGTAGCCTCAAACAGTCTCGAGTATCCGGTTAATTTCTGTTCAACTACGGTTGACTCTTCTAGTTGGTCTTTGTATCCCGAAGAGGATCGCAAACTACCCCCGACCATACACGTATACGACGATAGTTTCGGTAAGAATCTTCGCTCTCTACTCGTCACCTCCGTGTCGTAAGTAGAACGTGCCGCGACTGGTCAGACATCGAGTGAACCTACGTCGCTGACTTTCGTACACTTTGTAGCGCGTCGACCGACTGATCTGGTTACGTACATTTAGCCTTACGTATATTTACCTTAATATCGGCTATTTAGAAGTTTTGCGTTTAATAGTTTTCAGATATAATAGTTGAGAATGAAATTCGATTGGTCGCGAGGTCTTGGTATTTACGCACGATTGGAGCGCAGCTCGCCGCTGCGTCGGGCTATGGTCGTCGAGCGACAAAATTGACCGATTTGAGTGGAGTATAGTGTACTGGCCTGGCAAGGGACAGCGCGTTGAGAGCGTGGTTACTGGAGACTCGTTTCCACAGCGAAGCTTCGTCCTCGGCTGCCAGACCGCAACCCCAGTCGCGATGCTAATGTACAAATCAGAACGAATCATTCTGTTGCTTTTACACGCAGGTTTCTAAGCTAACGCGCTCATTGCGACACTAACGCACACACTAGAACACAGAGCATGCTTCGGAAGACATATATCACACCATCGTGTTCCATCGTTGGGTGAAATGCATGCACGCGAGACGACGAGACGCTGAATTCGCGACCATGATATCGGTCGAGGATCGTACGCGACGGATTCACCGATCGTACCGATGTTTTCTGATCTTGGCGCGTGGGCGTGGTTGAAAAAAAGTTTTGAAACGTCGACGGACGCATGCAAACATCAAACGAAGATCGTGGAATTTCGTTGCCAGCGAGGCGATCAGTCTCGATACGCTGTGTTGCGATAAAAGGACTATGCTCCGAGAACGATACATGTCGAGAAGGGGGAAGGGAGCTTACTACATACTGTTTCCAGTATGTCAGAAGAACCGATTCGCGAGGAACGAAAGACGAATCATACGCCGCGTGTCCGGTTCTTGGTTGTCGAATTACCTTGTACTCGTCAGCGAGTCGCCTAAGCTCGATCACTTCTGAGGTAGGAAACGGTTTCTCCTGCTGTTTGCTCGGCCCTTTATCATCCAATATCCTTACGGTTCTACCCGACTTTTTACCCCTGAAAAGAATCAATCGTGGTTGTAGAACGCCGACTCGTGACATACGCGGCTTCACAGCGATTGGAGATCGTCGTAGATGCCTTTGTTCTTCCTTTTTTACACGTCGCGACACTACTCTGTTCGACGTCGCGTTGCGCAATGTCTCGTTCATCGCGAACACCTCCAGCGACTTTGTCGCTCCTCGAGATAACGAAAGTAATTGCATGGTTCGAAGAGGGTGCGACTTTAAGGTCTTGAGGTGACTTAAAGTAACGAAAATATTCGAGGTGTTCGAGGTAAACGTGACACTCGGTGTACGTCGTCTCGAATCTCTGACCTGAAAGCTATTTTCAAGTCTGGCAGGTCCTCCTCGCGCTCGTCGCCCTCGGGCACCGCTCCGTCGATGGTGTCCGTTCCAGTCCCTCCGACCAGGGGCTCCAGTTCCGATGCCTGCACACCTGCGAATCGTTTTCGATCGTTAGATTTGTCCCAGGACAAATTTTCAAACTTATTTCTTTCTCGCAACTAAAGGGTAATATTGTTGCGACGGTATGAAGATGCCGCGCTACAGTTCCGAGTTACGTCGTCGCGACGGTGTGAAGATATTGCGACGACGCGAAGTTGCGGAAACGAGTTCCCGCGCCTCCGGTTGCCAGGAAGCGGCAAACTTTTAAAATAGTAGAGAGCGATTCGAGAACTCAAAGAGAGAAGACGTTTCGTTACAAGTCTCCAAGATTATCGTTATATTATCGTTAAATTGTTTCAAAGTTACAGTTTGTGAATAAACTTTATATTTAATTAACATGAATTCTCGTGCTTCAACCCCCCCCCCCCGGCGCAACAATATGAAAACATTTTATTCTACATATTCGATTCAATTTTCCACATGGAATCACCCCCTACTCGCTTGTACCACCAGTTACGGTACACCCTGTATTTAGGGAGCATTTACCATCGCGTTTGTGATCGACATCGCCCGGGCGTTTCTTGTGAACCGGGGCAGGTCCTGTAGGCGCGATACCCTGCTTAAGAGCCCCCATGCTGAGAGATTTCCTAGGTGGTCCTGTCGTTCCTGCAGGCGCTCCCGCGGCCGTGACTCCCGGCGGGACAGTCTCGCCATTTGTCAGTTGCGGTCGTCTAGGCCAAGCGAACTGCAGCCGGTACTCGGTGCTGATTCGGGATATCGCTTTGCTCAGCTGACTTGGCGGCAAACCCGACTGCGCTGTAACTTCCTGCGATAGGACGATTTATTATTTCACGGCTGATGTACGTCCACTTAAAGGCACCGTAATTATTGGAATTTAAGGGTGCGCTGCAATAAGGAGGCAGCTCCATTTGTTCACGGTTTTGAAGTTAGAAAGGGTGCGATAAGGAAAGAGCTCCGGTCGCTCGAAAAACTGATAACGTCCATTTGACGGACACGGAGCAGGAAGAAGAACGAATTTTGCACTAATTTTACGACTTTTTCTATTCTGTATTTTTTGTCCGTATCGCCGGGTGTTTTAAGAATAAAGTAAACGCGTGTTTGCAAGAACCGTTTCCTTACGATAACGTACCCGAACTTTGTCAGCTACAACGTTCGAGTCGACGGTGTCTATGCCACCTCCGTCGGCCGCCGTTATGAACTCGTGCGTCTTGTATGCGAGCTCCGGGCATTTCTTTCGTCTCGGCAACGGCGGTTCCAAAGTGGGTCCTGAAACGAACATCGTGACCCGTTGAAAGCCTCCGTTACGAGTTATCGGCGGGTTCTACTCGTCGCGATCTCGACCGCTTCGCTTAACAGAACGATTTTCCGCGAATCGAGCCGATTCTACTGTTACCGTTGCTCTTCCTTTTGAAATCCGAGGCCCGTACCTCGTCTCTCGCAATCCCGTGCGCTTCGACGAAGTTTCGAGTGCCAGAGACTGCTCGAGGCTTCGTTCGAGGGTGAAAATCGATTTCTGTTAATGGAACCAATTAACGCAGCGGTCGAGAGTGTATGCGTGCGCGTCTGTGTGGACTGTGTTGTGTATGTGTATGTGTGTGTGTGCGCGCACGTTCACCAAAAAACGAACTCGCAGATGAGCGAATTTCTCGAGGCGAAAGCATGTATAGAACAAGCAGAAGCTGCTACAAATCGTTTGTACAATAAACAAAGCATTCTCTCTAAAAGAAGAAGAAGAAGAAGAAGAAGGAGAAAAAGAAGAAGAAGAAGTAGAAGAAGAAGAAGAAGAAGAAGAAGAAGAAGCAAAACAAAGATTTCAGCAATGTCCACGTGGCGCGTGGGGCGTCCACTCGCTCTCTACAAACCGTATTTAGCCCTCTCTCTGTCTATTCTCGTTATACACCTGGTACCTGCAACCGGAAGTGGTCTCTTTTTCGCTCGAACGCAAGATCTCTGAAAGACGATTAAAACAACAAAGCGAAAAGCGTCTCGAGAGGGTCGCGGTTTCGCTTTGTAGCGAGGAAAATAATGGGCCTCGAGTTCGCGGAAAGGTCCTTCTGCCGGCGAGCGGCGTTTTCCGCGACTATTTCCTCGCCACGTTTACGTTTTGCCGCGATGACGATGAATCGAACCGACGCGACGCTCATCGGTAGTCGTTCCCGTCGCTTGCGGCTGTTTCAGACGAGCCACTCGATGGCTGCCAACCAATCGTTTTCCTTTCTGTTTTCCGTTCGCCATTCCGTGCAACGATAATCGCGATGTCTATCTACCGTAGGACGCGAATGCTCTTTGAAGGCCTCCTGTTGGAGGATGTTCCATCCTATCTTTAATCTCACGGTACAGTTTTTCCCTTGAATAGCTGTAAATTCTCAATAACCATTACGTAATGATTACTTTGATCAAGTAGTTAAATAATCGCCATTACAATTACTTTGTAATGGTATTCGCAACTACTCAACTAGAATTTACCAGTAATTCGATTACTTTTTAATAACTACTTATAACAGCCCCAGAAAGTAATTAAAAGGCGTCTAAAATCTAGAGTAGTTAACGACTAGACCCGTACAGCGGTCTCGACGGGCTTGAGCGGTGAAAATATTTGACCATAACAGAAGGGATAACGTGGCCTAATCTTCGGTCACCGTATCCAGCTCTGAGCGTTCCCTTCGGTCGGCACGTATCTGACGTGGCACGCCAGCGAGCGTCTGGTCTGCAAGAGCCCTTACGCTTTACGCCGTGAATTAAGGTCAACGGAAATCGGATTCGAACGGTATACCGTTGAGCGGGGTGAAGTTGAACACCGAGGAGGTCAAGTTGTCTGAAAAGCACGCAGGTGACGTCCGACTCGCTCGTCCTCGTAGCTTCCTGCCACCTTTCGCGGAGGACCTCCGCGCGAAACGGCTCCGATCCGTCCGCGGGGCATTCTGTTATTTCCGGTTGGTCGTGCGACTGATTCGCGCGCGACAGTTCTACTTTTAGAACGCGACTATTGTCGCTGGACGACGCCAGAGGCGACAATGCACACGCGAAAGATCGATGCGACTCCGCGTGTCTATAGACGCGTGTCCGTGCGTGTGCGCGCGGGTAGCGTGTGGTTGGGACCGTGTGTGCGTGGGTGTGTGTGCGTTGAGTGCGCGACGGTGCGTGGAATATTGACTCGGTTACGTAACCGTCTTTGCGATATTAGTGCAAACAACTCCCGAGGCGCCTGTTCGCGATTCTTCAAGGAACAAGTTTGCCCCAATTTCGACAGCTTCGGACAAGGAGAAATTCCAAGCCGAAGGTACGACTAATCGAAATCGAGGCGTTCTCTTCGTGTGTCGGGTGTTTTCGAGTGATTTTTGCGATTTCGTCCTTCGAATTTGGTTCGTTTGCACAAGCGTCTTCCGAGTAACAAGGGGATCTACGGCAACGTTTCTCAAACTTCACCCCCGCTCGTACCCCAGTTTGAGAAGCGCTACCCCGCGGTATGAACGGAAAGATTAGCTTGCAAAATTCTCGACCGATGCTTCCTTAACCGCCTAAAAATAAGCATTGAATATAATACGGTTTCAAGAGCCAAGTCGAATCTTGCTTTGGTGGCTTCGTTCCAATCGCGTTCCGTTCATTCTCGACAAAGTCGACATCGCGACGATCACGTTTCGTCTTTACGAGCCTGTCTTCCGATCGGGTAAAACCATCTTTTCGGTACCCGTTTTACTGCCTTCCACGGTTCGCGGGTCTTACGTGGCTCGTCGCGAAGACTCTCGAAGGTAAAATAATAATAGGAAACGGAATACGATATCGCGTCGAATTGTTTTTCTTCCAATCTGGGAAATCAAAGAACGGTAGCGGAGAGCCAAGTCAGACGAATGCCACGGCTGGCTGAGCACGGGGACACCTTTCGGAGCCAAAAAGTAGCGCACACCGACGACTTAGCTCTTCGAGGAAGGGCTCTTTGAAAAAGCATTACAACTCGTGGCACCGCGACTATTGGCGTCTACTTCGTATGAAAATCGGTATGAACCTAGACTTCATTGAAAGCAATAATGGTACCGTTTACACAGGGAAGGTTAGGGGACTTATTGCGACGAACCACGCGTACACCCGGCGATCTTGAATTTATTCTCGCGCTCCGAACCGAATCTATTCCGCGAGGCCCTCGAACTCGTTTCCCCGGAAACGAAAAAGTTCATCGTCTCTTATAGGATGGTCCTCTTTAAGATATCGTGGCGGTTGCACGAGAGTAAAAAAACCACGTAGATAACGACGACTCTCGCGGCGCATCTCGCTCAAAGGTAATCGCATCGGATGGATCCCGGCTTTGTGCTCCAGTTGCGTAGCTGAATGGAAATCGAGGCTCTCTGTTCAACCGCCCGTAAGGGAATGCTTCGTTTTACGGGCTCGAATCATTAGATCGTGCACGAAGAGATGCATATCATCGATGAATCTGCCGTTTTCGCTCAACGACGGACAACTAATACGGAAAATGGCGTGCATGCTGGAATGGACGTACTTCTCTTGGACGCATGCGATTCGTTCCATGCCGAGAACGAGCGTTGGATCTTCGTTCCCTGATCCCAAATTCTGTTAACAATTTGCGGTCAGCTGTATCGTATCGTCTAAAATACAAAGAAAGACTTCGGTCCAATCCGGACGGAAACAAAGGATAAAAAAATGAATCAATCATTTTTGGTGGCCGAAAGTAAAGTTCAACCACCTTGGGATGTTTCGATTGGACCTGCAATGACCGTAAAGTGTTAATCCTCGTGGGGTGTTCGATGGCCGATCAGAATAAGTCGTGCGACGTGCAAGTTACTAACTATTTGAGACGGACGAGCGAAGGTGCATGAAAGATCGATGCAATCTGAAAAAAATACGCGCGGGGCGCGAACGGTCGTGCCCCGAGGCGAGATCCAATGGCAGAAATGAACAGCCATAGGTGCCGAGGATAAAAGGTAATAGCGGTACGGCTCGTTTCACAGCTTTTTTCGGGGTATCGAAGCAGAACGAAGTGGCCTGGCGGAAGGGTTGCCGCTAAAAGTTCTCCGTCGTTTTCTTTTAGTTGGAGTTCATCGCGGATCGATGCAGTCGCGCGGTACAGGGTGTTCCGCTAGACATTTATCGTGACATCATCGCTATTTCGAATAGAAGGAATTCGAGTGTACATGCAATCATAAGTATTCGTACCTTTCATGTCTGTGGAAGACATTTGTCTAAATTCATTGATGGATTCCATGTTTCCGAATAAATTTTTTTATTATAAACACTTATGTACGTATTTATGATTTATTTGGAAACAGCAAAACTGCCGGTTAATTTAGACAAATTTCTTCGATAGACATAGAGGATACGAACACTCGCGAGACTGACTGTACGTAAGTAATCGAAATTTAAATGTTCTCCATGCCTTCAACCATATTTAAAACAGAGAATCGGTGTGAATAAATATCAAATATCAAAGCGTCCTCGCGTTATAGTTTAGCCACGGATGGCCAATAAAAATCAACGATAGAAAACCGAATCGCTATATTTAACGACGGCCTGGCATTAAAACGGCCTGCGCCTAGTGGAGCACCTTGTCCAATCGTCACTTTTCTCGGTCATCCCCGTCGCAACTTTCAGTTTAGCCCAGAAAACCGTGAGAAGGATTTCCGTGTGTATCAATAGCCGGCGCGAATGAAACCGATAAGCCTGACTTCTCCCTCTCCCTCTTCGTCGTTTCTCGATTTCCAAGCGTCACTCGACTCGTTGGCTGTGAATCAATTATCTCCGCGGCCGGCGTTTTCATTTCTGCCAATGGAATAGCTCGCGTTCCCGTTGAGCGCGGCTGCTCCAAGATCGTCGCGACGAAAGTAAAAGTTTCGCGATGGTAGAGAGAGAGAGAGAAAGAGAGAGAGAGAGAGAGAGAGTGAAAAAAAATACAGAAAAAAGGGAGGAAAGGAGAAACAGCGGCGGAAAGAGCGGTCTTCTTTTTTTTACGCGCCACGTCTCGGTGCTTTCCAGCGCGAGCCGGAAGCAAATTGGTAACATCGAAGAGACTGTTTACGCGCACGGAAAAGTGCTTTCGAAGCACTCGACGCTCGAGTCGAGATTCTCTAGTAATTGTAAATCAACCGTGGTTTCCTTAATGATAAAGAAAAGCAAGAGTATAGAGAAAGTTTCGTTCGATACAATAATTTCGTCCATATAAGGTAGATGTGCTCAATTTGGCCAGGCTAATGTGTACAATGGCGAAATTGTGATACGCGGTGTACGCAAACATCGTCACGATGAGATTCCATCAAGTTTACATTCTACAGAAAAGATGTACCTAAGACTATGAACAATCGTTGCGTATACTTACATCCGTATCCATCCCAAAAATAGATTTTGCCAACTGTTACCGTGAAAAATCGTGTATCATATTTCACATCGTCGAAGCAGGGCTTACACCGATTCGACCCAACTTGGAAAAGTATGAGTTTCTTATGGGTAGCGAAGTAGTAAACACTAGGCGAATATGTAAGCACCTACCTTATATGAGATTGCAATATACCATCGCTGGTGTGCCATCCGTCGCATTAATTAAAATTTAAACGATCGAAAGTATTGCACGACATTAACGAAGGGCGGCGTTAATCGCTTTTGCGACTTACCGTCGCGATGGCTCTTCCAACAACAATTTCCATCGCGTGTCCGCACCGATTGGACCAAATACGGTGGAACAAATGCAAATAGGGAGAAACGTATGATTACGCGTGGCCCGTTATGTTCAAACAGTGATAACGAATCGGAACGATTCATCAGCCTGATCGAATCGAGTCAATAGTAATTGAGGACGCCGGCACGAAAGCGTCGCGAGGTTATCGCTGATAGCTGCGAAACCTAGAGGAAACCCTGGAGAAAGGCTTGCATTATTGAAAAAAATATTTAATCAGTTGGACTTACACTGTCGTCCTTGCTGGACATTTATCGAGAGTATTACGAGGTGGAATTGGCTGGTCGTAAAAGTGGAATATATTAGGTTGTCCGGAAAGTTCATGCCTATTTTTCAGGAAAATTCAAAGGCGTATTTGAATTTTCATGTATATTTATTGGATTATATATGTACCATTTTGTTCCACAACCTTTCCACCTGTTAAGAAATGTGCACATTTTATTTGTTTTCAGCCATTCCGATATACTATTCAGACCTGTATCGCCTACTAAAAATTGCCATGGATTTTCCAGACAGCCCAATAGATGAAACGCTAGATAAAATCACGCCAGGGGTGAACTTTTCGCTGATGACTCGATTATGTATGTAAAGAAAATTCATTTCTTTAATTTCGTCGGTATAATAGATCGTAACTTTAATCGGAATCGTTAATTTTTCAACGTTCCTAAAAATTTTGCAACGAAGCGTAATCGAAGGTGACTGGTTTGAAACGTGTGTCACGAAAGTTGGCGTCGAGGACCGATTGAAGAGATTCCCTATGTGGGCCACGCACGTCGAAAAACATTGGTTAGTCATCTGGCCAGCGGAAAGCAGGTCAGACGAGGAATGATTTTCAGACCGAACAAAGTGTGATCGTTACTGAAAAAGTGGGTCGCCCCGCGAGTCTTTCGAAACACTCGGTTTCTTGCTCCGCGGAATTGCGGAATATCCGCACGATAAAAGTTTTACGTCGTCCGCGTGAGCAATCGATCCGGCAGTCCATTCTCCGAGAGAAAATAAAGGAAGATATTAAAACACTTCCGCGGGTGTCGCTAGATATAGCGCGCTATATGAATAGCCGAAAATGGAAAAAAATACAAGAAAAGGAAAACTGAACGAAGTCTATATACGTGCAGATATTTAAGGGAATAATACCGTCCCGAGCTGCTGCTTTAAAGTAGATAAGCTACCAGTCGATAGGTCACGGCTTAAAAGTACCCCTTTTCCTTAACTTTTTTTCGTTCGTCGTTGAGGCGAAATTTCTATTCGAAAAATTCGTTTTTTAAATGATTAACCCGGCCTTCTCGAGCCAGGAAAGGATCTCTGCTCATCGCCTTGAATCGATTTGTTAATCCTCGCTTTCCTTGCGTGGCCAATTTCCAGCAAATTCATCTAACGTGTTCCCCGCGACGTTAATTAAATTCGTCGCTCATTATCTCGTAACGCGATTATGCTGGCACCTGGTCTCCCGTGTGCAACGCGAGATTAATTCTCTCGGGTGATTGTCTCGCCCGATCGCAGGGACGATTAATCGTCGCAATTTGATGATCGAGAGTTTTCGATGGACGCGTTGGCGCGTGTCCGTTCGGGAATCGCTGCGATATTAATTGCTGCGGTCTAATTGCAACGATTAATCGCTACAATCGGCCTGAAGTCCAAGGGGGAAGGCGCGCCGTCAACGCTCTCTTTCAGACGAGACACTAACAAGTCCCCCAGGTGTAACGCTGATTCTTTAATGAAACTTTTCGCACGGCTACAAAGCTCGATACACCGAAGCTAATTACACGGCCGGAGTCACCTAACATGCTCTGCTGTGAATAATTTCCACGTTACGCGTTCCATGAAAACTTGTGCCACGTAAAACTTGCATCGTATCGAGCCAGGCAATTACGCAGCTTGCGTACCTTTATCGTAGGTGAAAGCGTTTCGAGCATTCGAGACGCGTCTCCTTTTTTTTTTTTTAAAGAGAAATTGTAACGCCCTTCTCGAGACCACGCAACTTTACCGCATTTCACACAACGGACAATCTACAAGTTATTTAAGGGAACGGGGCCCGTCGCATCCTGTACGTCTATGGTTTCTGAAAACGAACGGTGACACTAGAACAACCAGAACAACGCTCTTATCTGTAAATCGATAGATTGCACTTTTGTGATTGTTCTAGGGTCACGCGACTCACGTATCGATAGCGTTAAAGGTCTATTTACACGTATCCGTAACGCGTCAGTTCCGTATCCGTACCGTATCAATATCGTCACGGAGCGGTGTCGGACGTGTGCGAACGCATGCCCATTCAAAAACAACAGAAGAATATTTCGAATCACTGACACTGATGGAACGTCACGGAACTGAACGGATACGGAACTGAACGGATACGGAACTGACACGATACGGATATGTGTAAATAGACCTCTATGCGGAGAGCCACAGCAGTACTCGTATCCTCTGTTCGCATGTAATACGTTCTCAATTCGAAATCTAAAAATTTGTAAATCAAGTGGGAAGAAAAAGCGTCGCTTGGTTATAGCATAAAAATAGCATTCCGCGCGGGTGAAATGTTTCTTTTCCGCGCAGCTAGTATTTTAATAAAAATCAGGATGTACGAATACTCCCGCGACTCGCTTTTCCTCGGAACACAATCGAAATTAGCAGCGGAGAGCGGAGAACGACCACAAAACGTTCGACGTTGCGTCAGGGTGCAAGTAATCGGTTCGTTGCCCTTCGGTGTTCGTCAGCTACCGAGTGTCTCGTCTGAAAGAGGTCTTGCACAGAGACACAGCCAAGCACCGTGAAAAACATTCTCGTGCAGGCGGCGGGATGCGGTAGCTGCGAGCCTGGTTCGCATCTTCGAACGATGAGAATGGCTTTCAACGCGGATGCGCAACTGAAATGCGATTCTACTTGCTCTATCGACGGGAATGCGCGGCGACGATGCACGATCGAAATCGAGGAGGAAGCTGTCTCTTTGCACGAAGGGAGAAGTAATTACGTAACTGACGAGAGACTTCTTTTCACGCGGGCTAGGTAATTGGTTCGTTCGAAACTTTTTAACTCGATGGATCGCTTTTCGTAAACGCCCCGGCTAAACCGTGAGGGACGAAGAAGTGAGAGAGGACGAGATATATGATCGTTTAATACCTCCGAGGATCGTAACAATCTTTTTCGCGGAATTAAATAATTCAGCGTGGACTGGTATTATGTTCGTTGTTTACCGACGAGGGGAAGTTTGAAGTTGACGGTCGAGGAGTTCGGGAACTCAATCGCGGAATGTCGTAGAGCTGAATGTTGCATATGGCGTGTCCGCAGAGGCGCGAGCGGTGTGCAAACTTTCGTGCGAATAAATGCGGAAGCGCATCGTGCTCTATCTAGGCGGTATCTACTCGGGCGGAAGATAAGGGTTGTCGGTGTAAATTTTCAAGCGGGAGTTCGGTAAAGTGTCCGCGACAAAAATGGAGACGTCCTTCGGCCGATTCGGCTCGATAATATCGCAGAGATGGCTTTCTCGAGAAATGCACCTTCGATCGTCGCGCGGTTTCGTCTCGGCGAGATCCGTTTCTCGGTGAAACACGGGAAGCCCCCTTTTTCTCCTTTTACGATCGTTACAGACGTCAGGTACCTTTCCGTGGCTCGATCGGCTCGCGTCGCCGAGCAACGAGCATAAAATTTTCCTATCTACAAAACGTCCAAGGATAGTCGATGCAACTTAAACACAGCCTGCGTAAAGGGTTGCATTCGCACATCGACGGACGGATGAGCATTCGCACGAGACTCGTCGCAAAACTCAGAGGGAAGGACGTCGGGATGATTCGAGGGAGCGATTCAAACCTTTGCGCTCGGAACATCGAATTGCGTCACTTTGGAATTGTGTAAATTACCGTAACGCACGAAACAGTCGTCGATGTACATTGAGAACGTCTTCCTTCAAGGTATGAACTTGGGCTTGTTTCTTTATCGTGTTCGTATGCTTTTTAAGGGTGCTCCAGAATGTTTCTCGGTATATACAGGGTGTCCCGTAAGTATTCGTACCCTCGATATTTATTAAAAAAAATTTGTCCAATTTAAATAAATGCTTCACGCGTACAAATAAATTTTGAATTGTAAATATGTACGCGTGCGAAGTTCATTCATGTACATATAAAGTGAAGCCTATCATTAAAATTAAGACGAATTTCTTGAATAGATACAGAGGGTAATACTTATGGAACCGACTGTGTACCACATTTTGATTTGGTTTAGAGTTTGACTTTTGTCGTTCATTAAAGGGGACATCCGAGAGCAAAGGGTTAAACATTTAGACGTGGTCCACGCTGTTCTTCCCATCACGGTATCGTCGCCTTTGGTATCACGGCTGGAGAATGTTTTTACCAGCTGCTTCAAGAACTTTTCACGTTAAGAACCGTTTTGCCTCGAGCGACGCCGGTAATCTACCGTCGTTACATTCTTCCATTTCTGTGAGAGAAACGACACGTAAAAAGCTAACCGTCCCTATGCACGAATGCGACCGGCAATCTTTCATCGTTCCATAGTTTTCCACTTTTACGCGACAGATCGTCGCGACCGTCATCAAAGGCTCTAAGTTTAGCGAAGTGGGAAAATTCGTGAGCTCTCCTGTATCGTGCTATTCGTTACGTATACTCGCTCCAACAAGCAAAACGTTTTCGTCTGTTTCGAGTCGAAGTGATCCGGCTGGCAACGTCGAGAGGCAATTCCCCACCGCGTTATACGGCTAGCAAAAGGAAGCAGTCGCGTCCATTGTGTTCGTAGCCGTGATAGATTTTTTCCTGTCTATTGTTGGACTTCTCGCTAAGGTTTATTCATCCAGGACGCCGAGTTTCCGTCAAAGGCGAAAGCATTCCGTTTCTGGAGTAAGCATACCTTTTCGGGAGCAATATTACCAATCGGTGCTCACGAACGACTCGCGCGGAACGTCAACCAAACGCGAGTCGTTGAATTTCTTGAATTGTACGAACTGGTTAGAGATCGTAGATACGATTCGGTTAAAATTTTCAAAGTTTAGATGGTTCGGTGTCGATTGATACGGCGAAAACGACAGAGTCTGGACCTGGGGATTGGTCGATACTCGTGATTAGGGAAGCGTCAGCGGGAAGCAAGTCCGAACGCAGGATGGATGCAACGCAAGCAAGCATGCTTTGAACCCTTCGAGCCGGGAAATTGGCGCGTCGACGTATCGACGAATCGGTAGGATCGCCTCAGAGCCTCGCGAGGAAGGTATCTAGCGATCTCTGAAAGCGAAAGTTACGAGAAGGGTTAATTGGTTCGTAGGGTTGCGCGCGCGCAAAACGAGGAAGAAAGGGCGAGCAGGGAGAACAAAAATGGAGCAAGGCCAGCGGAAATTTCCCCGAGGGGCGTGAATAAGGGGCTAAAAACGAGCGAAATAAACCGTAATAATCTAGAGATGTTTGCGTAGCTCCGATCGTTCGTCTTACCTTCGTTGTTCTCATCCTCGGTCGACTTGGCCGATTGTAGCTTCGCGCTCGCTTGCGTCGCTGCAATCAAAATTCGCAGCTGGCACCGATGTTCTTTTCTATTTCCCTTATTTTTTACCGTCTGTCTCTGTCTCTCCCGCTCTCCCCTCTACATCCGTTCCCGTCATTTTTGCCGTCTAGTCCTGTGACCCGTTTCGTTTTTCGATGCCGCATCGTCGTCGTGGCGAACTCGTTGCCAAATCGAACGTGAATTGTTTTGCAAATGATCTACCTTCGTTATCGATACTCGATAAGCTCGACTGGACGAGGGTAATTATTTTCACGGTATCGCGGAGAATAGCTGGGCCGCGGCGGGCTCGTCGCGCCCGTCTCGAGATTTCCGACTCCGATCGAGGCACGGAGCGAATCGAGTGTAAAACAAGCCGTGCACTCGGGAACCTGTCCGCATCGGAGAATCTAGGCGAGTGTTCTACTCGTTGGGTAAGCGTTCGCATAGACGTCGGTTGTCGGAGACGGAAAACATTAGAAAAAAAAACGTGAGAAAAATC
Source organism: Hylaeus anthracinus (assembly GCF_026225885.1). Lineage (NCBI taxonomy): Eukaryota > Metazoa > Arthropoda > Insecta > Hymenoptera > Colletidae > Hylaeus > Hylaeus anthracinus. The sequence continues at coordinate 3,391,979 of NW_026534348.1, read as the reverse complement.
GGAATGTAGTGTCACAACATCGAGACGATCGAACGAGTGTATACGCGCAGGATGCGCCAGAGAAATTGTTACGGTGCCGAACGAACGGAACAATCGCAAAATATACGCGAGTATTATCAATTTCAAAACGGACGCGAGACAAAATAAAGGAAAGATGCGACGCTTCGCAATTTTTGTTCTTCTTGCATCGTAACTACGTTCGTATGGCGACGAATCCTGAACGCATCGTTCTTCCTTGAAAGTGCTACAACATCTTTTGCTCACCCTGCATATAGATACGTGTACACTCGGAGTGTGATATAGACGTAGCGAGAGAAAATATTATACATACTTATGACACGAATACGAGTCACGAGGGTGAGACATGGCGTGGTGTGAACCCGGGGGCGGAGGGATGTGAAACACGACGACAGAGCATGTGCGATATATCGAGACGATATATATGTATACGAGTGGCAGCACGATCAAAGAAAACTCACTAAACACCTTTACAAATACTAAGAAGGGAGAAAAATATGAAAATAAAGATAAATAAATAATAAACAAAGAAACAAGTCGATAAGTATGAATCATCCGGGCGAGACGAGCGTGAATTTTGTTTCCTGGTTGCCTGGCAAAACGTGGCACGTGGTCCAGTTTACGTTAATCCTCGGTTCTTTCGTTTACGGCTAGACGTTTCGACGAGCAATTTGTCGACTAGCGAAAGCGTCGCGTAAAAACGTTCGAGAGAGAGAGAATACGAACGCGGGAACGGAAACACCGTGGCCGGACGTGCTCCCGCGCGTGCAAATTTCGCGAATATTTTATCACCCGCGGCGAAGTCGACGCCGATCGTTTCGCTTGGCGAACTTGAGAACGATTCGCAATTTCGACCGTCAAGCAGCTACGATACTTATTTTTTTTTTTTTCACGCTCGCGGCTTGGTAGTATGATTCTAATGAATTCATGGAGACAATTAACTTTAAACCAGCATGGCACGAATACCTGAGCAAATTCTCGTTTTACTCGGGTCGCGTAATCGATACGTTTTCGTTGGTCTATCTCTTTGCTCAGACATCGCGCCGAGCCAACTATGCGACGATATAGCTAATGAGACTATCGTACTGATCGCAAGACTGATTTCGCTAGATCGTGAAAAGAAGAAATTATACGGAGTGTTCCACGCGATCGGATCGAGCTGCGTCGTCCAAACGGCTTTAAAATAGACAAAGAATTTCGCGAAACAGAGTTACATGGTCACAGTGACTCTTGAAATATCATTAATATATCATATAATCGTATTAGGTCGTCCCATAAGTTCGTGCCGAAGACTGTGTCGATATTTAATAAAAAAATCACAGAAATTTTCTAGTAACGGTATAATGGCTATGTGAGAGAGGTGAGAAGCTATTGTGAAATGAGACAGATTATCTTTTCTTGTAACGTTTAAAGAGTATGTTTAACATATTAATTTGAGAAATAGAAGTATAAACGGCACGAATTTTTAGGACGACCTAATATTTTCAATTATAGTATTTGAACTTCCACTATTTGAACTTCCACCACTCTCTATATTTTTATGTTAGTGGTCTGTCACAGTTGTTTGCTTTCATCCGACGGTATTCTCTCGGCTATCCCGAACCATTGGAACGACGCAACTCGATTCAGCCGCGTGGAACAACCTGTATGCGATATAGAAAGGAATAATAAAGAAACGAATACTGGTTAACTTACTCGACGTCGGCGGTGGTTGCGGCGCTCGACGGACGACGGTATGCTCTTGGTGCGGCCCAGTGTACTCGTGCCATGTGTAAGTGCTCCTATACTCTGAATGGAGCTGCTGCAATGCACAATTAACGCGACAGGTCAGTACGGAACAGCGACGGAATGATTTTTAGTTATAAATGATATTTTAAAGAGAAAGTTGTTTAAAATAAGCAGCGTTAGGAACGTTTGGCTGCGAAGAGTTAACAAATAGGCCGCTTTCGTAACGAAACCGTAGACTCGTCTCGAGGGCGGCAATCGAGCTCGAGGGGTCGATTCAACGTAAATTTCCATTCGCCGGTTGTCTGCGACAATATCGAAAGAATCGTTAGGTCGCGAGAACAATGGACGCGGCCGGAGCTAGATTCACAATAAAATCTAAATACGGCCGTCATCTGAAACGTTGTATACACTTCCAACGGGTAGAAAAAGTCGCATCTGCGGGTGACAAGAACGTTTCGTTCGAACGCATCGCATAAAACACAGGTGGTATTGTCGGCCGGTCTCACGTACAATCGAGTACAATGACGATGCGTATCGGTCCACGGAACGACTAGAGACGATTTATCCTCTTTCTCCCTTTTTCCTCTCTTTTTTGAAAACAGTTTCAACGGACGTCGATCGATCCGCTCTCGGTGAATGGACGTCGTCGACACAAAAGAGAAATAATGTTAGGTGGCTCCGTAAGGGTGCCAATAAAACGGGACTAAATAGCGCGTCTTAGCCACCGCGAATTTCCCATTAGTCCTCGAAGTGAAAGGGAGGAATGAACGTTTTCCGGAGCGGCGTTCAACCAGCATTTCTCAACATTTTTCACTCCTTTTGCCAGCTTTAGCAATTTTTCGGAATGCCACGGATTCTTGCTAGGCTTACTTGAAAAAAAGGGAAACGACTCACCGATCCGTATCGTTTCAGCAGAAATTAATTCTAAACACGACAGATTCGCGGAACGTCGCTAATTGCGTTGTCCTGCTTCCTCGGAGTTGATTGATTTAGTTACTTAACCCAGATAGTGCCGGACGCTGGCAGAAACGCAGACGAGACAACGCGATTCCGCCTAGAGGTGAAACAATCTCGACGCGTGCACACTCTTTCGGAGTGTTTTCATTTCTTTTCGACATAGAGACAAAGAAAAATGACGACAATGGTTGTTCGTTGTTATTACGGCCGAGTTTTCACGTGAACCGGTGGCCTTCGCGCGTTCATTTTCCACTCGACGAGTGTAATTGCGCTACTCGAAATAATTAGAGAACCGTCTTCCGGGGCAACTTGGCGGAAATCAACCAAACATCGAGAACGAATGGTATAAAAGTACGTTTAATGCATCGACGTTTTCAACGAGTATCGAATTTATACAGCGGGGCTTGTAAAGCAGTGGATAGCTTAACGATAAAGTCGCTTAAATGTCAGATCCTCTAATTGGCTTTACGGTGTATTTAATAATACGTTTATACGTTAAATAATCTATTCTGGATTAGGACTAGTAGTCGGCAAATGGTCATCGTGAATTAAATTGTTAAATAACAAACGGTGCACGGTCGTCGATGCTATTTATTTAAACAGACGGATCGCGAAACATTTTCAACGTTGTATCAGGCGTTCATTGTACCAATTAAAACATGCTGCAAGGTTTCGATAGATAGACAGACAGGTCGATGCTTGGGGCTTCTCCATAATCCATTTGCAAAAGCTTTAGGCTCATGTGTCTTTCGCGCTGCGAATAATTATTCGAATTTGGGCCGCGATACTGTCGATGCAGGAGCCGCGTATCTTTTTTTTTTTTTTTTTTTTTTTTTTAATCTCAAATTTGATTCGCGTGAAAAATGTAGATAAAAAGGAGGATCTTATTCCGTGGGGGACGTCTTTCGTTATCGTGGCCGATGAATCTTGGAGAAACTTTAACCTGGGAAGGGCGGCGATCGAAAACGGACAGGGGCTCGCTTAAAAATACAACAGGCCGTCGTAGAACGAGAAAACAGCACCTACAACTTGTGTGCGGTGAACTCCCGTATCTACGGCGGCCGGTCTATCGATTTTCATACGTTCATTTATTAATGGCGATGTGGGGCACCGTTAACCTTTTCATGTGACGCCGCGCCCACGCCGTCGCGAACACTTCGATATTTTCGTCGAAACGATATGCCTGCCGATAGCGTCGTCGATTCAATTATGGTCAACTTCTTCGGCGATGTCGACTGCGGTCGTCGTTCACCTCTATCGAGCAGAGACCGATCAACGGAACAAACGTAGAGAACGCTGTTCAATAAAAGTCAATTCGGAAGCGAACCCGTATGAAACTCCTATTTTTATTTCATTCGACCTTTTAACGCATCACATTTTGCGAGCCACCTTGTATAGCGTAAGTGTACTCGGTGGAAGGATTATAGCGAAGCACTTGAGGTCCACTCGAGGGAAATACAAAGCAATACCCTCGAGGGTGCAAATCGACAAATGTGTTTTTTGCCACTCGGTATGGGGCTGCACGCCGCCAGTGTGCAGCGCACATTGTGTACAAGCCATTAACCATTTCGGTGCTAAGATTCGAGGACTTGGCGCTCGGTGCACCGTTCGATTAAACGGTTAAAGGTACGAGAACGTTCCAGCGCGCGAGAACCATATCAAAATTCGCCCTAGAGCTCTCAACTCTCGTCGTTGAATCGTTCATGCCACCCTCTGCTGGTCCCACGAATTCGCTGTGCTTGGTTTAACGGACATACTTGAGAGAAACAGCGGAAAACATTGAGACAATTAATTACGAGAAGAGCAAATTTTCGTATATATATTGGGTTGTCCAGAAAGTTTGTGGCAATTTTTAAGAATAATTCAAAGGCACGTTTGAATTTTGATATATATTTATTCAATTATACAAATACCATTTTGTTCCACGACCTTTCCACCTTTTAACGGATGCACATATGTTGATTGTTTTCAACCATTCCGATATAAACAGACGTGTAGCATCTATCAAAAATCGCCACGGACTTTCCAGACAAACTAATATTAATAGAAGCATTCTCTATATCCGATTTTCTCGAAGTAACACGCGTAAAAATTAGGGAAAGCGATGTGCCTCTAAGTAATCGCAAAAGTTTCGCGTGTTTTTCCAAGTAACGACCAAGTACCGAGCCCATCCAATAGGAAATCACTCGGCGTACGGCCTGGAAACACGTAGTTCCCTGAAAACCATCGATACATCGTCTGGGAAGGTACTGGTCAAAGACTAACGAGCCCGGCGAACTTGTTGGGAACGTGGCTCGTTATGGGCATTCGAATGCAGAAAAAAACCGATAACGTTGTCGCGGAACTTTCCCAATATGAATTTAGAATGCACCAAATTTTCGTTCTTTTAATGGTAAAATATTCCGAGATCGCGTGGGAAAAGCATGAGAGTTTATTTTTTGCATATTTAGTCGCCAAAGAAAGCTCGTCTCGCTTCTGAATGTGACGACTGTACGTTACAAAAGTGATCCAAGCAAAAGTGACATATAGCATCGCCTATGTCAATATTTCAACGCAGCTCCGTACAATTTTGTTAACAATTTAACGACACACATCGCAGAATTTTAAGATCGAACATCTTTTTATTTTCGAAGACTCGAAACTCGTGTATACGGCGAAAAATACCGTGAGGCTATGAAATTGGTGGGTAGTAACAGAATAAATATGTATGTCACGCTAGTCCGTTACACGAAGGAGAACGAAGTCACACGAAGTTAACGAGGATAGCGAAGTCGACTCGTGATGTAGATTTCGGAGAATAAATGACAAAAAATTGTAGTAAATTTGTAGCGTTGATACTAATGCAGTAAATAACCTTACAAAATATTGACAGCTAGATTTTCAATCTCTCCAACTTTTGCGTGTGCGCGAATTCTGTGAATTTTGTGTAACCAGTGTTTTCGATGGGACCTTCCGAGACCCCTGCGTCCAATTACGCGCTCTCCCTCCATTGCATTCGTTAACAGTTTCTGAAAGTGAAAAAGGGCGACGGTCGATGGGGGAGGAAAAATCAGAGGTCGAAACTTGCCTCTCTCGGTCGCGCAATTATTTTGATGAAAGTAGATAACGGTGGACGAACCCTGTGCACGCGAAGGTCCGCGGAATAATGTCGTTAAAGGTTCCACTTAACGAGGCGGCGAGTTAATTGATAATTACGCGGCGGCCCGGAGAAAACTGCATCGAGGGATATCGCGTGCGCAATTAATCGAGAGCACGGTGCACAAGCACGTCGTGTAATTGAACACGAAGCCGTGACGAACGACTCTCTGCCGTTCGGCCACTCGTATTCCTTGTTCGTTCCGCGCGGAGGGAGTCTTTGTTACGGACAATTTCAATAATTTTGCGGAGAAACTCGGACGAAAAGTCTGTCGTTTGTATGCTTCACGAGAAAACTCGTCGGGAACACGACGACGATTTCGTCGGTTCGTTTGGAATTGTTCAACACGTTCACGCCGGCGCGTACCACCGGTGGCTCGCGTTCGCGTGTCTATCAGATAACGTGCACCCTCTCGCCGCCCCATGGCGAATAGCAGCGCCATTGTGAACGCATTAACGGAAAATCGGTCGATACCAGAGTTGATCTTCCCAAATCATAATGGAGTCGCAAACTTTCCAGAATGTGAGTGAAACTTTGAACATTGAATACATCGAAGTTTGATACCTCGATAGAGGAATTTTTGTGGTACTGTTCAGCACCCGAAAAACGAAAGGACAATCGTGCCAGAAATTAACGGAGGAGCACTTGAAGCAATCTTAATCAAGGCTAGAAAAATGTGGCGAATCCTTCGATTCATACAAATATCCAGTGAAAATTAGTATACCGTCGCGATAAATCAACTGGTACGAAAGTTCCTTAATGTTCGAACAGGCGCAGAGAATCGAACGGAAACTATTTCAATGAAACGCGCGGAGTTTCAAAAAATCCCCATATCTTTGAAGTTTGATAGAAAAAGGAGATCTCGGAATGCAGATGGAGGCTAAGCCCTTTAATTCTTTCTCGGAGTTTTTCCATTCTTTCTCCCGTGTCGTAAGCCTTTGCCTAGCATTCGAATGAAAACAACTTTTCATCCCGCAATTTAAACTTTTTAATTACTTGTCCGTTCGAAATATTAGAGCGTCGTCGTATCATCGGGGCGAGGAGAGACAGTCGCGAGGAAAAATTCGCGCGGAGCGGATCGAGATGCGTTCGCCTCGAATCGCAACGCGTACTCAATCATTCGGACTCGGAGATGCCGTTGCGTCTCGGTGATACGTCGGTGATTCTTATCCCATCTTTGCTCCTCTTTCCGCGGTGCAATTTTCGAACGATCGAAACATTTTCGCTCCAGCTGAGGCCTGAGAGGGATTCGTTTTTCCAGGCGGTTGCGTGCCGATGAGACGTCGAGATGAGATCGTCGAGAGCGATCCCGTCGTATCCCTCGACGTACCTTCCTTCTATCCTCTCATTACAGCTCCACGACGATTACCGTGGCTTCGGGTCTTGTATCGCTGGTAACGTGGCCACGGAATCACTCGCATCCTTTTATTCGGTTTAAAAATTGTCGGATACAAAATTCGGCCCATTAAACGCGAGCTTGGCGCGCTTTAAAACGATACCGTGAAAGTTCCGCGTTGCCAACATTTTTTTTTTTTTTTTTTTTTTTTTACTTTCTCATCCCTCTTCGACTCGTTTGCATCCTCTCAAATTCCCGACGGGTTTGTGAATTAACGCGCGAAGCCGGGCGTTTAAAATTTCGCCAGAAATTCGCACGCGAGAAACACATTTAACGCGAACGGAGGTACGAACGGGATGCATGTTGGGACACGAGGGAAATACAACTGCGCCGTCATGCGACCCGAATAGGGCTCGCTGAATTATCGTTTTCGTTATTATCGTTATTAACAGCAGAGATTGTCATCTCTGTCGCTGAAGTGAACTCGAGGATTTACGAGCAGCACCGCGGTATCTGACCGCGAAGTGGTTCGACGCGAAAATAGCAAACGTTAAATAATAAAAATGTTGAACAATGTCGGTTGCAGAGCAGCGGTGGTTCGCTACAAACGAGTGGAACCGGTTGAAATATGAGTGGCCGAGCACGAGAAAAGCGGCAGGGCGCGAAAATTGGTGGGCGACGATTTAAAATTTAAATCAATCTGTCGACAGCGGCGCATCGGATAAAAAGCGCGAACAAAGCGTCGAGATATCGTGCGAGTTGAAATGCGAATGGAACGTCGCGAGATGAGATACAACGGGGCAAAAACTGTGCCGGATAGCGCGATTAAAACCTCCAGCAAAGACACGAGAAGTGGTCGTGGAACGCGCGCCTGAGTGGTGCGGATCAAATATTTTTAAGATCGAAAATCTTTTCGCGAGTGAAACCGCGGTGCACAGCTTGTTACAAATAGTAATAGAAAAACAATTTCATAATCTAAAGAACGAATAGAAAGAAATAAAGTAACAGCAGATTTTTATCGAAGAGATTCTCAAAAGCCACTGGAAAGAACATATTGGCAAGTTATGAATCGCCGCGAAAATCCGCGCGTCAACGTAGTTCAGAAGTGTTGCGCTACTTTATGAATAAAAGGATGAAGTCTTCTGTGAAGTGGAACTGCTCGTTGATCAACAGAGAGAATTTAAAGGACAAGTTCTCCGCGGTTGCTAACTTTTCGAATATACTTTACACGGGATGTTCTGCGACGAGTACAGTCGATACAGAGGTTACAGTAACTTCCAGAATACATGTACAATTTTTGAATGGTCGGAGACCATTCTGCTTTCGTTTCTCACTTTCAAATGTAATCGAACGAAAGTGATCGAGTACGACATGCATTTTACGTTTGATTACACTATTCGCTCAGCTAGGGGATTGTGTTAGCGTTTCGTTACATTGTTCGCTTACCCACGAGATTAATGTTTGCGTTAATAATAAATTAGTTTTGCCTTTCCTGTATTCCAGTAAGTCGATTTTCCTCTGAAGACATTTTCTTCTATTTGCTTGCTACATCGTCGGAATTGCAAATGAAACCATACATGATGACGTATGTTCAATATTAATATCCGTTTAGTTATTTATTAATATACTGTTATTTATCGTACACGCCGCAGCATTCGGTGTACCTTATTCGTATTTAAAAGTCTAACCTAATGTGACTCAATACGATCGATATAAACAAGAGCGTATCGAACGCTTAATTCGGATCAGCTTGATATAACCAGGATTGAAAGTGCCTGAGGTCGCCCTACAGCGATCCCGAATTACTCAAGCTAGCGGGCCCCAACGGACGTGCAGTAAACCAGTGAAACGATGAAAAGCATTGTAATGTAAGAAGTTGAGAGTAGATGTAAAAAACATAATACGTTACAAGTCGCCTTCTCGGTTACTTTCGTTGCGAGATCGAAAGGAAGGCCTATCCGAAAGACCGAGGAAACGTACCGCATCTTTCCGCAAGGAGGACGAAATAGACCGCGAGAGGATACCGACGATACCATCCAGAGGACCGATCAACGGAAAGGGAGATGTCCTGCAAGGCAGAACGTTCGTTCCACGTCGCTTGCCAAGAGGAAGAAGAGGAAAGCGAAGGATAGGCGAAATTGCAGCGCAGATGGTGACGTAACCGGGCACGGCCCGTTGACTTCGGCGCCCTGGACGGTCTGGCTGCGCCTCTACATGCGGGTTATCAACACGATTGCGCGTTGTAAACGACGCTCAGGGGCATATGGCCGAGTAGTAGGAGTCAACGTACTGCACTCCCAACACGGGGTGCACCGGCGAATATCGACGGAGTCGGAACGGTGGCGCAGTGCCGGTTCTCCTACTACCTTCGTCTTCGTGCCAGCCGCATGCAGACATCGAGAAATACTGCGTGTCAAAGTCGAATCACTCGGGCAACCGGCGTTCTTCGGTCCCCACAGGCGTTGCGACGCGAAATCACGGCAACCCGAACGAACGGGGATTCACCCCTAGCATTCTCTGTCGTTTAAATACTGCTGGGTCGTTTAACGCGTTCGTCGTCGCTTTATACGACGACAGAACTAAATAAATTAATTTACAATTTACCGAAGGAAATCGGAGCGGAGTGGAATGGAACGACAATTCCGGTCTGTCTATTCGTTATTAAAGAATGGAACGACTGGATGTTCCTCTACTGGGCGTCGAGAAATAGGCAGAATTTTACGAGATTAATTTTACGAACCGATAACGAATCGTGCGCATGCAAGACCTACTTTTAGCGTTCACATGCGATTTTTGAAGCACGAGTCGAACGCCTGCAGCTAGGTAACCCGATTTGCGTCGCCTGCTGCATATCGAAATATTTCCCTCGACGAGATTTATAAATCAAAGTTGTTTCGCCGTGTTTTATTTCGAAAGTTCACGGTGCTAGATATTCTCTGTGAAATGCGCACCCTTTTTATTAGAAACAATAGCGAGCCAGAGTAACGATGATAAAACCTTTTGGTTCGGGCTAATGTCACCCATGCGAGTAATACAAAAACCCTCGATCCCGTTACCGGTGGATGAAAGATCCGTTGGCACTTGCGAACAGAACAGGTTGGAAGGGCTCGAATTTATTCTAAGTAGCGTAGCAATTATTTTCAGCTGTCCACGGTCCAAGCTAGCTGGGGGGGTTGCGCATTGCAGCGAGTAGTAAAAGTCAACGTACGTCCCGCGAAGAGAATGGCGGTGCACGTGATAGTGCATATCGACGAACGTGGAGTGGCGCAGTGCCGGTTTCTCCTACCGCTCTTCGTGACGTTTGGCCACCGCGAATTGTGTTAGGCGATTGTACGAAAGTAACGCGACGAAATGCAACGGCGAGTCGATACAGACCGGCCGAAAGCTCCGCTTATCGTTGAATCGACCTTAAAACGTCCAGCGGCGGCGATCGGGCTTGATACGATTCGACAAATCGACGATAAATCACGCCAGCTGAACTGGCAACGCGATTCACGTAGAATGGGCTCGAACAATTTTTTCGAGGGGACAAACGAAAATTCCCCTCCAAGTGGATGTTTCAGTCCCTCGAATAAAAAGAAATACTTCTGTACGTTCTCTTATCGGATACTTCCGTAAGCAGAGTAACGAGGGAATCGATTTTCTGCAATTGCATACCGCATTCGCAACGTTGGGCTCGCGGAAAAGAAGATCATATCACATGCAAGAAGGTAGTTTCTCGTTAAGCCAATCAATTTTGCCCTCTAGTAATCTTCCTAACTATCCTCGGGGAAGAGCCATAACGCGTCCTAGTTTCTAGAATCGCCCCGTGTTTCGTGGAAAGGACGTAACTTTTTGTTGGCCGACAAGGTGACTAAGCGATCCGCAGAAAAATCAATGACTGGCGAGTTTTTTTTCTCGTAGACGTCGTGAGACAGGTGGATTAATGAAATTTCTTGCGGGCGAGGATAACGGATGATATAAAAGGCACAGTCACTCGGCCGCGTAAACTTGCAATCGAACACGTTTGTTACTCGCGTTTCGTCGCGATACGTAACGAGTTCATTCTACGTTTTCTAATAAGGGATGACCCAACTTTCGATTCGTTGTTTGTTCGATAAATCCGAATTAAAAAATCCAATTATGTTTCATCGCGAACAAATAACAGTTCATCGGAATAAACGATGCGAATAAATCGTCGCGCGGATTCTCCGATTCGTGCCCCATTATTCGAGTAAAATTTTCCCCATCTCAGGCCGAAACTGACAAAAGAATCCCGACAAACATCCGCCAACCATTTGTTTTTCGGACACAGCAATTTTCGGAGCACGTTCACGAGAATTGTGAAACCGACTACCTTTTTCGAGATAACAAGGGACGTTTCCGACCTCAAAAATTCGGAAGATTTCGAATCATTGTGCACGAGTAGAGTAGCTCATCCGCATTATGAAACCACGTTTCGTTGGCGCCGTGGTACGGCTCGAGGGGGCGACACGACCTTACGAAAAATAATATTCGGACTACTAGTTCTCGCGGAATATCAGACTGGCAAATATTCCGCGTGTAGGCAGACTCGGATTGATATACAATTTGGGGCCCGGGGCTGTCGAACCTTCGTGGGCCCCCATTCTCGAAAAACGGGGAAAAACTACACACGAAAATGATATTACAATAATAATAATAATAATAAGAGTTTGAGTATTTATTCGAGCAACTCCCTTTCAAGCTCCGCCTTCTGAGTAAACTGGTCCAGGAACGGTAATAATACCGCTGGAAAGATGTTCGTACGGCAATGTTCTTCGCGTCGCGATTCGTCGTTGAACTAATTTGCCGTGTAATCGGGCGGCGAAGCATACAATCGCAGCCGACGCTCTACTTTCGAAGAAAGGGCGATCGCAGGAACGATAAGAGGAAGTCTTTCCGCCGACGAAAGATTGGATGTAGGAACAACCGGAAGAGAAGAATCGGAAGACGTCTCTGTACGGTCGCAGAGGCGTTGCGATCTCCTTTTCCCGATCAACTTTCGGATAAAGACGTACCGTGAGGAATGTTTAACGCGTTCTCGTATTCACGCGGCCGATTACTATCTAACGAGGCGCGTAATTACAGAATCTGCCGCGCAATTCCGAGTCATTAATCACTTCACTCTTCCTGCTCGAAGACGCTCTGCAAGGAAACTGGCGACGAACAACGGCCCGTTAAAAAATGACTGCGAGAGAATTAGCGAGGACGCAATCTGCATTTCTCGCTAAATAGAGCTAATCGCTTTTTTTTTTACCGTTTCAACAGCGGGCGGTACCGCGCTGGATTTCCACGGGATGAATATTCAGAGAATACGAAAAGTGCGCAAACATTTCGTGGCGTTACGCGGAGTTTTGAATGCGTCTTCGTAATTCGGTCTGCGGATTATGCCGAGCGTTCTGTCTCGCTGGAACAAGTTCCCTGTAAATATCTGGTAAGTGTCGCTTTGTGCCATTGGTCGACGGAATGACGAGCGTAATTCGTTTATTGTTATTACGAACGACGTTGCGAAAGTTTCCGTCAAGCGACGGTATGTACAGGGTGGTTCGAGAAACCGGGACAAGTCGTAGCTTAATTTCGACGAGTACTAAAAAGCAAGTTAAGTTCCCGTATTTTTCCGTATTTCTACCGGATCGATTTCGTTTTCATCTGCATAATAATGGACGGAGCTTTCGCCTGCGTCGCGATCGCCGCTGTTAAACGTTCTCGACATCCTTCGTAGTAATAAACGAATTCTGCTTGCCATTCCAACGACCGATGGCATAGGAGAGACACGCATTCCTGACACCTCCGCGTGCGTTGTTCGAGCACTCTCCGTCGCGCTAAAATGCGATGGAACGGAGTCGAATGCGGCACGAGCCCGTCGACGAGAACACGCCAATTCTCCGGCACAGAGATTTACGAGCCGTGGCTTAAGGTAAACCGCAACGCGAACAACCGATTCCCTCTCAGCCCTTGCTCGCGAATTAATCCACGAAACCGTGAAGGTCGAGCATCGCGTTCCACGAGTGTCACCTTTATTCCCCGGGGAAACTATAAAAGAAACCTTCAGAGAAAAAAGGAGAGCGCCTAAAAATCACGGGAACTCAACGAACCGTGCGACCACGAGAATAAGCCAGCCGGTGTGCATAATTTTTTCAAGCACGAATACCACCGATTAAACGACGAATTATTCGGCGAATGTACGAATCTCGCCGCGTTCCGTGCGAATCGTTATTATTATATTAATATTCGAATCGCACCGCTTGGAGCGGTCGAAGCAGTGGAAGAGGAAGCGATCGCCCTGTGTTCGTCGATATGCATTTTCCTATCGATTCCTCGAAAATAACAGAGTTCTAAATGAACTTTAAAGCGAGTTGAATTGTACGCGAGCTGACAAAATAAACGAGACCATCTTTTCTAATAAAGTCTCACGCGTATTCGTTTCCGTTAATGTTTAGTTACACGCCGTTTTGTTAATTCGTTGGCTGCGTCACCGGAGCAAAATAAATTCACGAAATAATTTCCCGACGCTGACGCGACCTCGTCGATCAATGTCCAACGTTCGCATTGTTCGGAGCCAACAATGTGCACGCGGATGATTGGTTCCTCCTTCTCGGTAGAGTAACCGATAATCCGTAATACGGAATTACTTATCGAACGTCTACGCGATTTGCAAGCGGAACCGGCGCGGCGGCGGCGACGAAGAAACCGCCTCGAGGGGTGAAGTCGATATTGGCTCTCTCGGTTGCAAAAATTCCGTAGCGTTAGCCGATAGTCCCGCGAAAGAAACCGTCGTCTCGGAGCCACCGGCGGGCAAGAAACTTCCATGCACAAGCGAACCAACCTTCTCCGGCTGGAAAATCGAACCAGCCACTGGCTGCACACCGAATTCCCAGGTATTCACGTACGTGTGCCTGCGAACGTGTACCTCGGAACATACCGGCGACGGATTCGTGCGGAAGTCGCAAAGTTCCTGGCCGATACAGACGCGGCGTGTTGGGAAAGAAAATACGAGGAAACGGTAGATAGCGATCTCGGGAGGGGGATCTCGTTGAAAAATTGACGATCCTTTAGATTATTTTTAACGAAACCTACGCGATAGCGCAACGCTTCGTTCGTGACGTATATTCGATTGAACTGTCCATCTAAGTAAACGCTTCCGTACGACGGATTTTCCGACTGAAAATTCTCATTGCTCGAAGCATTACTCGAACGTATGGAATACCCGGTAGCTCTGCCGTCGATCAACCAATAACGCCGAGACCATCGACGACGATAACGCTGCCGCGTTGCGGAGACACGTGTCGTCTCGGCCGGAGACGTATAAAAGGTGCTCGGCATCGGAGGAAAGGATCGATGAAGCTGCGAAGACGCCTCAAACAAAACTACACGGGAGACCTAGGAGAAATGTTCTTTGGACGGATGCCAGTTTTATTAATCGGGATTTTCGAAAAAGATTATTTCGTCAGGATTTCGCGTCGCGTTAACGACTAATGCTCGTCGCTATCGAGAAACATCGATTGCTGTAACGACAAATGCAAAGAATGCGCTCGTTCTTCGTACGTAGGTGTAAACGCGCCGAAAACCTGACGGAAACTGGCTCGACGAGACAAAGCCAATTTCGTCGAGAGATTTCGCCGGTACGAACGGTACGCGACGATACAACGCGACACGAGTCAACGATCGAAAGCGATTGAAATTCCGTTTTGCATTCTGTACAACGAGCGCTATTCGAATCGCGTTATTTTGAGGTTTTTAACGTCGAAAGCCTCGGTTGGCTATAGGAAGGCACGCTATCGAGCTTCGAGCCGTCTCGATTAGGAAGACAATGGATTGTCAAGCTCGAGTGCTAGCCAAACTTTTCTCCCTCATCCAATAAAGCCACAAATCCCCCTCGGCTAAATCTCTGTCGTACATAGGGACTCCAATACACAGATAATATCCGAGTACCGAGATATAAAGTGTATATAACCAGCCTCGGCGGGGATCTGAATAGCAAACTCACGAAATCGAAGAGGAAAAGCTCAGGAAGCGCTTACTTTCCGAACGCCGGCGACAACGCCACTGGGTATTTCGACTCTCGGCCACGTACCCTTACACGAGAGTCTCATCGACAAGGATCGTGATATCTGGATAAAGTTGTATCGTACGATCCCGACCCTCCCTCAACGCAAGGTGTATCAGCAAACTACAGCCCATCCAAGAATGGATCGATCGTGCAATAACAACGAAACAAAAAGCAATGAAAAATTGTATACAAGCCAAGAACCAGTCGAAACATTCGTGCGATTTACTTTGTGAGCTCCTTTCTTTCAAAAGTAGCGCAAAAACATTTCTTTCAGCTAAACTTCTCGCGAAGCTATCGACCGATCCAAACAACTGAGACAATCCTATTATCGATATCGTTCGCAACATTATTGGAAATACTCTCTAGAGATCCCCCAGTAGTAGACAAATCGTGTCGTCGTTAAGACCTCCGTGGAGATACCATCGCAAACGGATAATTCCATAAGCAGTGGTCTCTATTTCAAACTGTCTCAAATTCTCCGATACTCCGCCGAAGCTCCAGGCTTTGGCTAGACATAGAAACACACTTGACGATATAAGAAGGCGCACAAGGATCGAATTCGTTCCATTGGCACGGTTCGTCGTCGCGTGCAAGAAGTTGAAGAAACGTCCAAACTTGGCAATGGTTCCCAAGAAAACCGTCAACGATGAACTGTGTTCAGCGACAGCGATGGGCATTTTACGCGAATAATGGATGACGGATAAAAATTCCGCGGTGATTTATTCGCGGCGTTCGTTTCATTGAACGTTTGCTCGAGCAAACTTCCGTTCGTTCAGCGTGAAACGTAATTTGATTGCGTAATTCCGATTGTCGTTTTTATTACAAGAATAACTTTATCGAACGATAGAATGCTTCTGTTTGAAATAAAATTTAGGGGTTTCTTAACTCGCGCCAGGAGAAATCGTTCTGTACTAGCTGGTAACACTGGGAAACGGTTCTCGATACTTCTCGTCGAACTTCTCGGCCTCGAGGCCGGTCACGTCGGCGGAGTTTCGACTTTTATGTTTTCCTTATCGTATGTTTGTTGAGTGTTGCGTGCTAAATGCTTTGTTTTGAATGATAATACGCGTTAAACGTGCCTACAATTCGTTCGAGTACTGTCACACGTCCGCCTCCTTTCCCTGACGTCTTACATATCTTTGTTATACAAGAACAGACTGTTGTAGAAGCGGAAAAGTGTGGAGAGAAAGACAACGAAAAGAGACACTGACGACGCGGGTCGAGAATTTTACTTGGGACCGAAGAGGATTTTATCGTGCGTCTGGCTGAACGTGAAAAGAGCAATCTACTTCGAACTCCTGGGCTATGGTCAGACCGTGCGGGCATTTATTATAGAGAACCGGACGACGTTAAATACTGCATTGAAAGAAAAAACGTCCAATTTCATCTCGATCACGTACATTACTGGGACCTGACACTTGGTGCCTTCGATACTCTCGACCTAGTATCCACGGATTTTGTAAGAACTAAACGATTCGATGAAATGGACAGCTCGCAAGAGAGCACTCGATATCCTGGATCGAGACAATACTCTAAGAACGGGACGAGAGACCTATCGAAACGATGGAACACGTCATAATTCGCATAGACAGTTCCATGGACGCGAATAACTGTTTCGAACCGCTCGAAGTGAGCTGACTCATCTTGTTAATTAGAGAATACATTCTCTATTTATTTACGTCTCGTGATCGAAAAATTCTGTAGGTCAAGTGCACGTTATTTCAGTCAATCACACAGGTCTACATATACCCATGTAATATACCCTTTAAAAAAACATGCATCATCCCTTTTCATTGCATTCTTTATGCTTTAGAAAATTCAATCGCAATGACAATTTGCAGGAACTAAAGAACTCGATTCTTGCCAACCAATCTTGTTACAGGCCTACGTTAAATACGTTCAAGTCGATGAAATTCTAACAGAGGCTAATCGCGGAGGAGCGACTTGTAGAAGGCGCAAGTTGGGGCCAAGAACTTTCGAACGATACTTAATTCTACTTCAAGGTACTCGCTCAGGGTAAGATACTCGTTCGCAAGTGGCTCGTTGTTTTAAATGCATACAGCTCGAAAGGGTTTCAAAGGAAGGATCATCCTATCGGTTGTCCTCCCTGAAATCCTATCCGGGATCGAACGACGCGCAACGATCTTTCGACCGGTTTTGTCTCTGTCTCACCTTGTCAATCGGCATTGAAGGGCACGCACGACAGAGGTTCCAGAATGAACCAATCATGAGGCCGCGGTGTGTGGGGCAGTGGAACAGTAGTGACACACAGCCGCTGTAGTAGCGACGGGGCCGTTCGGACGACGGGCACGGTCGTCAGGCCAGGTTGATCTCCTCCCGAGGACGTGGCTCCCCGGCGTCGTGGACGCGGCTACACTTGCTTCACTTCCGCTCCTTTTTATCCGCCACTTCCACCATTAACCACCTTCAAACTCCTCCTCCCCTTCCTTCTTCACCTGCTCCTCTCTCCTCCCTTCAAGGTAGTATTCGCGAGCGTTCTTCGGGCGTCCGGCTTGCTCTCCCTCTGTGTGGTACGATGTGTGCGTGTGTATAACGTGAGGGTGTACAGCAGTGTGCACGAGGACGGGATGTATACGCGCGCGCGTGAACACGCAGCGCCGGTATACGCGTCGCGAGCGTGGATGGTGTCGTAACGAGAGAATGATAAAAAGAGAGAAATAACGTGAGTGGCGACACGGGATAGGAGTACACCTCTCGTCAGAGGGTGCAGCCTTAGCGGGACTTTAACCCTTTGCACTCGTGGTGCGTCTGCTCCACTGTTGGAACGCGACGGTGGCTCTATTGTGCAGCAAAAATTCGTTAACCGCCTTCGCTTTTGAAGGTCCGGTCGAATCGAGTAGCAAACGAACGTAGAAATTGCTTTTAAAAAGGAAATATTGCTTCCGAAAGGGAAACAGCTTTGAAACTTGAATTGCACCTTACTCTTCTAAAACGTTACGATCGGAGTGTATTTTATTCGGAGCTTTCCGAGATTGTTTTCACTCGACCAACTATAATTGCGTACACGATTCACGTTATTTGCTCGTCCGGTGGAATAACGGATGCATGGGAGTTTCATTCGAGGCAATTCGAGATTAGTTTACGGATAACCAAGACCCTTGATTAACGTACGAACTGCCAGGTCAACGCGTGAATTCGCGAGGTAATAGAATATCTATATAGGACTGCATGAATTTTGATTAGGTCAAAGGAATAAGTGCTGCACGACTAGCCTCGGACAAGTCGAGTCACCGATTCGCTGGAAAAATAAATTTTGCTCGCGAATGGCTGGGCAGTCGATACGTCGAAGGCGATGGAAACGCGAAGGGTTAAGTTGTCAGGGATCGCGCGGAAGATATCGGGGATACAGGATGTCCCATGAATCGTAGTACAATCGCGAGGAGGCCGCACAGGAATAGAATTCGTTTGCACGACTTTCCATCGTCGGGAAAACAATTTCGAAAAGCTGTCGGATATGCGTGCGCTCGACCGATCGTAAATGCCCGGCGCATCTCCGTATGCGGCAACGTGACTGCATTCCGGGTAATTAACGCAATTAGCCTCAGAGCTCGTCTTTATTCGGAAAACAATCGTAACGAGAATCGCGGCGGTTTAAGTCAGAGTCGATGAAAAATAAAGAAAATTATTTCCTCTTACTTACGACGCTACGATTCCCGATTAAAAGAAAATAGTGGCTCTATTGTAGCTGGACTTTGCTCGCTGGAACACCCTGTATTCGCGCTCGATGTCGAAGGTCAGAGGACGTTCGAAGGGTGACTCACGGGGTTCCTCGGATGGCCGAACGTGAAATGCCACGTCCTGGAGCGTCGTTAGAGAACCCAGTAGCGAACGTCATCAAAAATCGAGGGAGAACGTGTCGAAGGAGGGTCGAGTCGCGAAACGGAAATCAAGGACGAGTCGCGAAAGGTGAAGAGGGACCGTGTGCGCGACACCTTCGTCGAAGGTTACGTCAGAGTTCGCCGCGATAAGTCATCTAGAAGTACGCGAGCAAAGGGCGAGAGGGTAGAGGAGGACAGATGATCGAGCAGGTCGCGGGACACGAAAGAAGAAGGAGAAGAAGACGAGACACCGGGGAAGTGAAGGAAGGGGCGGGCCGTCTTCGAAGGCCTACCACTCCATCCTGTCCGTCGTCAGGATTTTCCGCTGGCTTCCTGGCCGGGCGCGAGCCTCTTCCTTTTCCTCGAAGATCGGCGAACTTTCACTCTCTCTCTTGCCTTTGATCTTCGAAATCGAAGGAATCGTACGTGGATCGGTGGGAGCCAGCGGTGTGTGGCCCGGCGGCGCGTTCACCGGCTGAAATTCACCGCATCCGGAGAGGCGATCTCTCGCGCGTAGTTATCGGTGCGTGGGTGTGCGTGTGCCACCGAGGAGAAAACGTTTTTAGAGCTTGTCTCTCTTCTACGACGCACGCGGCGACCACGTAAATGAAGTTTCGGGGAACACGTACCCGGCGTTTTAAACTCTGTGCACCGACACACTGTCTCCCCTATCTCTGTCTCCGTGCCTGCGTCTCCCCGGTGAACGTGCAGCGACTCGTGTATGAAAGAGAGATCTATATATCGACGGCGGCGATAGGAAGTAACACTCGGACGCGTATACGAACGGAATGACGAGACGGAGGGCAGAGCGAGAACGGAATCGTGAGAGGCACTGGTCCCACCGTCGCACCGATCCCACCGACGACGTTGCGTAGAGCGCCGCGTCGCCGGCAAGACGCCTCGTCGGTAGAAGGGGTTGCCAGAGCGCAGGCGCCCGACCGGATCGGGTCGATAGTCCGCAACGTTACTCCCTGTTCACCTTTCTCTCTCTCCCTCTTTCATCCCTCAAGCCTCTCCTTCTCGGTTTTCCACCGTCTTTCCCGCTGAATTCCCTCTTTCCTTCTGTCTGCCCTCCCTCCTCGTATCGAATCTTCGACACTCCGCCTCTTTTTCGCGATCCTCGCGATCCTCTTCTTCGGCTGTGTCTCTCCTCTATGCGTCTTCGATGCCTTCGCGGCCGCGAACCCTCCGCTCGCGATTCCTCAAGAAAGCTGCACTCGGGGACGCAGTAACGTGGGGCGAGTAAAAGATAAGCTATTGTTTATCCTTTACTTTGCCAGACTGTATAGTTTCATAACTCTTTCTTTTATTCGATCGTAGCGTGCCATTTGCCTAAGATCGAAACGGTGCCCCTAGAAATTTGTAATAAGGGGAATGTAAAAGTGTTAAACGTTCGTCTATTTTTTTTCTCTTTTTTTTTGGATAGAACCCTCGAATCCCGTTTTATTTTTAGTCCCATGGAAGTACAACACGCTGCCGGATACACCCTTACGACCAACCTTCTCTTTCCCAAGTTTTCTTTCCTTTGCTTGATCGAGTATTCCCCTCTATCGTTCCCTTCGATTTCTACCCCTCTCCCCCCCACCCACCCCTCGCCGACTCATTCTCCGTCTTCTTTGTAGCCGCTCGTGTAATACAACCAGTTGTCTCCCTCTTCAACGTCCCTGTCTTGATACACTTAGGGTTTCTCTGTCTCCCTTCGATTTCCGTTCCCCTTTGAAACAAACCCCCTCGGTCTCTTTCTCTCCACCCTCGTCTCCACGGACCGTCGTTCGTTTTCTGTAACGTTCCCCGCAGGTACGTACATTTCCGAATTGCCTTTTCAACCGCGACTTTCTCTCCAGTCTTTACGCGCCTACGAGGATATCTTACTCTTTCGAGATACCTTCGACGGTTATTTCTTATCATTCGACCCCTGTCTGTCGCGGTTCCCTTTCCCGAACGTTTTCCGTATTCTCTCCGGTGCCTCTCGGCCAGCGATGCGGGTCGTTTTTTTTTTTCTCAGACCCCTCGTCCTTTGTCCCGCGATGCGACCTTCCCAGAGACTCTTTCAACTCTCCTCGGTGCACGCGAGGGACCGAATCCTTTTCGTTTTCTCTCGTAACGTCGCGAGATCGACCCGTTCCGGCGATTCCGCGCGTCTCCCCGTTCGAAATTAAATCGCTGGTAGCTTCGACGCTCCACGTGTCTCGACGGTACTCCCACGGTTTTATGTTTACCGATCCATTTTCTCGCGCAAAGACGGGACGAGATTTTCCACCGTGAAATTTCCTCGTCGACGATTTTCCCGTTTCTCCGCAGGCGCTTCCTTCCCTTCTTCCCCCCCCCCTCTCTCTCTCTCTCTTTCTGCATCCACTTTCCGCCCCACCACGCCCCTCTTCCAAACGTTACGCGGCACTAGATCGTGCATCTTTCTCTGTCGTTCGGTCGTTAGTCGTCCCGTTCCCGTGGCAGGCGCCACGATGTCGAGCCAGCGTCGCGACGCTGGTAACCTTCCTGCGGCGATCGCGGCTGCGGCCGCGCTATAGGCGCGCTTTGCGGTGTTGCAAACGTCGAAACTCTGGACGAAAGTTAAAAGAATCTTCTCGAATACCGACGCGTGGTGAGTTTGTCTGACCAACGACGTTCACAGTCTACTGTAAACGAGCCGTTCGTTGCGAGAGTAGTCTACTTCATTCGACGGGGATTTTAAACGATGCTTTAACGTTTAAACAGGAGCGTACGCATAGTAGACGTTGCCGAATTTACAGATACACCTGCTGTATCAGCTTCGAACAGCTTTACAGGGGGCCTTCTTGCTTTGAGGCCTCGAAAAATGGGTCAAAGTAAACCAATTTTCTCAATGGAAAAGAAAATACAAGTCGGATCGTCCTGAAATTTGGCACGTGTTCGTGTTGATTATCGAACATGTCTTTGCCATTTTTATAGCGAGAAAATCGATGTACGGTGACGTATACGTGCATTCGTGTTCGCGAACAGTCGTTAAAAAGTAAAATCGGAGATCTTACGTCTAATCTTCCGACGCGTCGAAAGGAAGTATCCCAGCGAATTACAGGCATTCCGAGGGAAACGGTTCCCGTCCTCGTTGCCTCGGATGGGAACAATTGAAAACGAAATCGCTAGCTAGACACGCTGGCACGAAAATTCGCGAAGCAAATCTCTGAAACGCAACCACCGATATGGGTCGGCGGGGCCCTGATTTTTCGGACAGACGGAGTATTCGGCCGGTGCGCGAATTGAAAAGAAGCGAAACACGCTCGGGGTGTTCCATCGTGGATCATTTTGATATTACTCGCAGCAGAGAGAGAAATACGCGGTATCGATAGAAACCGAATCGTATAGCGTATTATTTACCCAGAATGACCGATCGTGCGGGGTCGAGCTCGCGCCGTTAAGACCTCGAGTACACCCGAGTTCCCGAAAGCTCCCTGCTTTTCGGATTTAACCGAAGATTAGGGCCATCGAGCGTTTCTAAACGTTTTCGTTGAGGTATCGATTCGTAATCAAAACCGGTGTTGCGATATCCTAGCACGGGGTAAGAGTCAGACTTTGGCTACCAACCCTTCGGCTAATTACTTCATCTGTCCCACGCTGAAGAAAGAGAACAATGTTCCCTTCCAGAGTCGACTCGAAAAGGGCGCGTGCAACGGTCGGGCGTTCAGTGACAGAACGACCCAAGCGAGCAAACATTGTTCATCAATTTGCGATGTTCGTCATCGTTAGAAAGGCGTATCGTGTTGATCGTGCAAATGTTTCGTGTTTGTACTGGCCAAATTCGACTACAACGCGTCGATCGACGGAGCGGCAGAATTCGCACTTTGGCGAGTTGATCTTTTTGTTTTGTTTTGTTTTGTTCTTTTTTTTTTATTGAAAGGATCGATGAGGTCGCGTAGGTGTTGGAATCTACATGGTGTGCGGTCCGAGTTATTTTTAGGGGGCGATCGCGGGGCGTTACGTAACGCCGCGTTGTATATCCTACTTATCCCTGAAACACTTATTTTCGTTGGCTGGAAGGACACGCCTGCCAACCATATATTCGAACCGGCAAGCTTCCATCGACCCGAAGTCCACTTTTCCAGCGATGTTCGCCGTAGGCACGTAGATGTTCCACCGCGTGCGTTAAATAACATAACCGTGACCCAAATAATCCCGAATTCTCTGTCTTCTGTTCATCGCGTACGGGCTTTCGTGCGATTTCCTGTCGCATACTTCGAGAAGACGAGAGCGCAATAAATCTGCGACCGCCACACTCCGGACTGAAAAACCGCCGTTTCTCTCTTACGTATCGACGAATTTATACGCGGCACTCGAAACGGAGAAGCGTCTCCAACGTGCCTGGAAAGTCCACGCGATCGGCGCCAATCCTGGCTGATGGATCGATTTTATGGAAATGCGCGATACATTATCGAATTAGTTCTCGATGGATCGGCTTCGAAAGAAACGTTTCCGTGCAGTGTTTACCCAAGCAGGGGACACCATGGAATCCCGAGGAAGACGCGAGGAAAATACAGGAAATATATAAAGTGTCTCCTTTTCGTTTCGGAAGGTCCGATATCGAAGTATCGGTACTGGTATTGATCGATACGCGAACATTCCCATTGAAAATTCAATTTGCTGCGCGTGAAAAAGGCGGTGATCGGTCGAATTAAACGACGGTGAACATTCCATTCCGCGAATTGTTTTTGTTAATAAACTTGTTACGCGCGTAATTGAAAAGACCGAATAATTGCAGTACAGCCCGATATACACAATCGAGCAACGAAGGCCTCTGATTCGTATTCCGATCGGCGCCCCTTACGATTCGGAATCCACGAGTGTACGTGCGAGAACACGGCGTTATAATAAGCAATTATCGAGGAATAGCGGGGAACGTCATCGCGTGGCGAATCCACGGCAAAGAAACACAAACGTGTGGCCGACATGCGAAATTAATACTTACCTTACTGGTATAAATATTCATGACCCCGCGTGGACGTGGCGTGCAAGCTAATGGGTAAAGCGTTGAATTTTATATACCGTCGACGAACTATTCGCGGCTAGAATAGGAGGACGTTCTATCGTATGCAGGCACGAGTTTCTGGGATCTCGACATGCTTCTAACAAGACCGTGTAGAGTAGTTCGCCAACGAAACGAAGATACGAATGTTGCTATGAAAATTTCAGGCTCGGGACGTCCTCAAGGAAAGCGCTGTACATTTTTTTTTTTATTAAAATTTCACCTTTCCCGGATCTTTCGATGTTAATTTTACAATTTCATCGATAGTTAGAAATGAGAGAAAAAAGTGTTTTGGAAAAAAGGAGAAGTATTTTCACGTGATTTTTTACATCGGCCAGAAGAGAGTTTGGCTTTATTGAATTTTTTTCACTCGAGGCATTATCGCGAAATTCAAAAAACAAATTGAACAAGACGAGATGAAACCGAACAGTTTCAGTGGTACATTTTTATTTAAAGTTGTTTCCTCGAAATAACTCGATGCAACGAATTGCGAAGCCAAGTCTCGCGCTGGCGCACAGCTATCGTTTCCAACGTATAATTTTCTTCTTCGACAGCGGATGAAAATAATTGTAACCGTACGTATCCGTTCGATCTTCGCGCGAAGAGTCGTCCTATTACGTCTGGTAATTTATAGATCGTTGAAAACCAGTTTGCACGAATAATGCGCCTATCGCTATCGCCGCGGGCAAAGTATAAGAGCGGTTTTTTGCGTTCCTCTCGCGACGTGTACGGCTAACGATGAAAAGGGGAAGAGAATTACTCCGTAGAATAAATTGCTCATCGGTGGTGAGCGCTCGAATTATTGTTTACACGTTACGCAACGGGTAACTGGCCCAATTTCCGCGGTTAATCGAAAGAGCGTTTCGCGACGATAGCAAATTTTCGCGGGTAACCGGGAGTGAGCGACGACGAGGGAAATTAATGAAATTATAGGACATTATGATACCTAACAAAGGGCAGAGACGTCGACGGCTCGATTTAATTCCCTTTCCGCGGGAATCTCACCCACGCCTCGTTAAAAACGAACCAAGCCCCGGGGCCGACGTCTATGCAGGCGCAAGTGGGTTAATTAAAATCTTTAGTCGAGCGTCTCGCCGTCTATCCCGATTTTTTTTTTTCCACGGATTTATCGCCGATCGTCAGAAATTACTGTAATCGAACGGACAATGGCTGTTTCCGAAGTTTCCTGGGGACTTATCTCGCCCGACGAGCAACGGCGCTTTCAAAAGAACAATAGGAACAACGAAACTCCTACGAAAACACGATCAGGATTCTCCAAACGTAGTTTTCTATAATACGAGTCCTCTAAAACTTTTGTTTCTCTCTAATCACACCTTCCGTATAGATTGAAAAGTGAAAAGAAATCTCGATCGTAGTTACGTAACTTTTAATTGTCGCGTAACTTCGTTCCGATAGAATTCCTCTCTGAAACTACCCGCCGCTTGTTAAACAGCCTGTACAGTATGGCAACGCTTAGGTCATTGCGTGTACGTTCAATTACGTAACGGTCGTCCGCAGCGTTTACGTCGGCGTTATTATTTGAAATAATTTTCCCCCAGACTCGCCCTCGGCCGTTGGAAAACCGGTAAATTAGAATCGATCAAACGTCGCGCGTAACGAGTTTAACGCGTTTAATTACGTCGCTAATAGGCGGGCCAATTCGAGAATGGAAGAAATGATACGACGGCGCGCAAAGTTCAATAAAGTGCGGCGTTAAACGCGGCCGCACGCACGTATGTACACCGCACACACATACCGTTGATAAGTTACGCTCGACTTCCGCTTCCGTTCGCTGCAGCCGTCGCGTTTGCTCGCGCGAACGGCACCTGCTCGAATTGCATGAATTACGTTGTTACTCGGTGCACGTCGGTGTCGATCGCACCAAAAATGTTCATCGTATTTTATTTATTTATTTATCATTTATATTCGATATTTTTTAACGATTCTCCGTTGTTTTTGTTCCCTCTCGCATCGTCGTCTCTTTTTACTTTCAATCGTCGATCGCAATCGACGCATCAAGCCATCAGCAGTTTCAGAGTAGAATTCTTCGAACGGTCGTAATTACCCTTTGAATACCGAGCCATTACGATTGCAATTTACACGGTTCTATAGAATTAGAAAAAATAAGGGAAGGTGTCCCCGGTTTCTTTCACGATAGGTAAGCCAATACCGGCTTTGCCAACTTCTGCGCCTACGAGACATAATACCAAGTGGTTCAAGTGGACTGCAGAAGTGGAATTGGTGTCGTCTTTTGTTCTCGCCGAATCAGCACCAACCTCTTTTTCTTGGCGTTCTTAGAAATCAATACGTGCTTCCTAAGTTGCTAATACACGGCTAGGCCTGTCTATCGCGTGTTCCACAGCTCGTGAAAACGCACGACTTTGATGTAAACGCGATTACACGCGTCGATTCTTCTCGCGTCTGTTTCGCCGTCGCGTTACAACGTAAAATGGGCAAAATTTTGTTCGGATAACGAGTGACGAATAAAACGTATTGCGTTTGATCGCTCGTTCGACGAACTGTTATTTTTATTTAAACAAGAGGTTTGCCCATTTCCGCTGATAACGTAGGTGCATATCGTAGGTGCGTATCGTGTCTCTTCTAATTAGCAATGAAGATCCGCAACATCGAACGTGCTTGATCAAGTAACGTGTATGGGAATTCGTACAGGTGCTAGACTGGTACATACTCTCTAAATTGTTGCAAGGAATGGGGTTATTCGAATGCGGGTCTGGGTTAGGTCAAACAAGGGCCCTAAAAAATAAAACATTCAAATGATGTATTTAAGAAACGTTGTTTATATATTGTCACATTATACAGTTGGACTTCGGAGGTTCAGAGTTCAGGTTCAGAGATTGGGTTGTCCGGAAAATTCGTGTCTATTTTTAAGAAAAATTCAAAGGCGTATTTGAATTTTCATGTATATTTATTGAATTATATATGTACCATTTTGTTCCGCAACTTTTCCACCTTTCAAGGAATGTATACGTGTTATTTATTTTCAGTCATTCCGACATATTCAGACCTGTACCGCCTACCAAAAATCGGCATGGACTTTCCAGACAGCCCAATACATCGTGGCAAGACGTTTCCGATTCAGGGAACTTTATCTCGTATCAATTTGCCCTTTGCGGATATTAATTGAAAATTTCGAGACAATGTAAAGCGTGTGGGGTGGTCGAAACTTGAAAGAAAATACGAGGTATATATACAGAGGTGGAATCCTATGAACGAATTAAAGATACAATGCGAGATCGAAAGGCTATCGGCCCCGCGAAACTGGCGAGAAACAAATCGTTACGAGATAAGAATTTGCCAATCGTTCCCGCCGAATGAATAATTTATCACGTTGAATGGGAAAAATCGGAGCACCGCATACATGTTCGAACGCCAGAGAAATATGGAAATTACTCGGTCGTTTCGACGCGGCACGTTAAATCATAGGAGGAACCTGAAATGAAAATTGCATCGTGACCGGCACCGAGGCATGCTTGCACCGGATCGATCGTTGCAACTCGTAACACTTGGACCATGCATCGGTAAAGGTGAACAAACCCTACTGTGTTTCGACTCGAGACGTCTGCGCCACATAACCTAATCCGTTCTATGACGCGACTCTCGAAATTTCACGCACGATCGTACGAACGAAGTACTAGTTTTTATCGCGAGGGAATAAAAACGAAAATAAAAAGGAAAAGCCGCAGTCAATTATTCTAGAGAAACGTTTCTCGATGATCTATTCGCGTTCGTATCTAGATAGCCACGAAATATTTCGCACAGAAGAGAGACGCACGCATCGCTCTCGACTCGATCGCAACATGGCCGTTCGCTTGCAAGGAATTAACGTTTCGTGTCGGCTCACTCACCAGATATTGCTTGCAATGTTTTTTATGCTTAACGGTGCAGCGTTTCTTCTTCTTGGCGGCGGCGTTGGTTAAACCGTTCCCGGGTTTTTCTTTATGAGGCGTCGACAGGTTCCCCTTGTTCGCGGGCATCGTCGTGATCCTCGATCCACGGAAACTGGGTCGTTCTACCTGTCGACAGCCGCTGAGACGAATACACCTTTCGGTCCAGCGACGAGAGTGATTGATAACGCTCGGAACTTCTCTCTTCTCCGTATATAGGATACACACGTGAGCTACAGTACATGTGTAACGTATAGCGTATAGCCACTGGATATGCGCAAGGACACTGGACTACCCTGAGCTGATTACACGAGGCCACGCCTCCCGTCTTCCGACCTTTCTCTACCTAACTGCCGCCCCTTTCGAATTTTACTAACTACTATCTAACCCGTTCTCTCTATTCTCTTTCCTTTTTTTTTTAACGTTATCGATCGATTATGTCATCGATTCAAATACGCTCTCCTCGGACGAAATAACAAGGGTAGTAAGCAAGCTCGAAGGGTAGTAAAATACCCGCGAAATATAGTACGATCTGCGTCATCGGATATGATATTTAGAGTAATGTTATCACGAGGGTATTCAGGACTGACATCGAGCTTACATTCTGATTAATAATTCTTGTACGTTTCTTTTTACGGGAATTACGAAAGGCTCGGATTTTGAAGACAAAAAAGAAAGTCGAGGAAAAATGGGGGCTGTTTTTAGGATACCAAAAAAATGCTCGGCCCTGAGCATCCAGTAGCGCCGCCGTGGTAAATCGTTCAACTATATCTTACGCTGTAAACATGCTTTGAGGGGAAGTGAAAGGGTTATCTACAGCGATGAAAACGTAGGCCAAGTTCCGGTCGCGTTACCGAAAGTAAGCGATCGGTTCCTAATTTGTAAGAGGATTACTCGAAAAATTCATATCGTCAACGCCTCTTTAGTGAATTTAGTCTGTGGTATCCTTAGAAACGTTTGCAATGCATGCATAGATCGATACTATTCCCAAGTAACGCGTATTTTAGTTGTGTCATGATTTTAGAACATCCTCGGTAACGCAAGAGTTATCATTATCTAAAACCACCTTCCCAAAACGAGAACAAAAGATATAAAGGTTAGATTGTTAATTATCAGTGCCTGTATCCTGCAGATTATGTATCGTGATCACGCCCTCTCAGAGGAGGGGCAGTCCAACCATATGGCGCGGCGGGGCCTTACATCGGGGACTTTAGACATCCGCGATAAAAAAAATTCCGTTTAAATATTGGGAGCACATTCACCTAGTTTTTCAAATAAAATTTCGACCATCTCCGCCGAAGTGTAAATAGTTTCGACTTCTTTCGATCTCAACTTTACGCTTGTAAACAATTTAGACCCTGATCCTTCCATGCAAATATAAAATTGCAGTCCAAGAAGTAACACGATCGGATTCATAAGTCATCGATGCAACTCATACCGCAACATATGGATTAAAGAAAATAGCAAAACACGAACAGAGATGAAATTCCCGCATAATCTGGATCGTTTGGTCAAGTTGTGAAAAAGAACGTCTTTTTTATCGACCGTGGCCGTTCGTGCCTTCGACCGTTGCTGGCAAGATGGCGTCACACGGCATTTACGAGGAAGAGAGAGAGCTGCGAACGACGGAGATAAACGAAATAAGTTGACCCGTGTCTCCGCGGTCGAGCGCGCTCGTTCTGCTCGAAACGTCCGAGCACGAAAACGTTACGTTGGTGGTTTGTCGTAAATTGAGTTACGTCTCGTCGTACGGCTCAAACGGTTTCGTCGTGTATGGTACCCTGTGTGTGTGTGTATATGTGTGTGTCAATGGTTCGTTATTAACGGTACAGTGTGGCCTGGTACATCAGAAGATAAATTATGATGGTCTGATCGCGGTTCCAACATGACTGTGGATTTCGCCGACTACTTTTGGGTGAGTGTCTTCCAGATTTTATCCTAGAATGTCAATCCCGTTGAATTTAGGTTATGTACGGGAACAAACCCCCCTCGTCCTTTCCTTTTCGTTCGTCCTCGAGCGTATAAACGCGACAAACTCCTCGTAACCGTTCCTGCACGTCGTACAACGGTAACACTATTTCTCGTACAAGTCGACGCATTCCCCTCAATGAAAGGCTTTTTCCTCTCTCTTTCTTGCGCCTTATCATGGTCGTACTCGTTTGTCTCTTTTTCTCCGTGTTACGCGGCACGCTCGTCTTCTTCGCTCTTCTCGCGAATGCAAGGTTACGCATTCACCTCTCCCTGTCATCTCATCTTCGTGTCGTCTCTGCGATTCACCGTATGAAAGTGCCGAGGAACGCCGTACTCTATTGTATGCGTTTGGACCTCGAGAAAGAACTAAGATTGTTAGCTTTGACAGAGTAACATGGAAACGTTATTTTGATCAAATCTTGCACCAATAAGATTCTATTAATTGTATGTATGTTTACGTTGAAGCAAATGAAAGCTATAGGTGGCCTTACTAAGTAAGTTTAATTCCTACTACTATAACATATCTACTTTTTATGGTATAAAAATGTTCATCACTATATAATTATGATGGTTTAATCTTCTGGAAGACATGACATTGTTCTCCCTGACAAAAACAGGGTATAGATAAGATAGCTACTACTTCCTTTCACTTCTCCTAAAATTCTGGTTATAAAAGATTACGCACAGAAAATAATGCTGATATTTTAAATAAGAAATGATGAAACTTGCATCTAATAAACAAGTATTGTAGTATTTAACTTCTTTAGTTAAAAAATGAGTCTTTTATTTTGAATTACTTATTGTTTTTCGTTAGTACAGTCCAGTGAGTTGTGTGTAGCAAGTAATATGTACAATGGGTTGACAAGAGTAATAATATGTAATGACGGCTTATTGTACAGATGTCATTCAAGAGTCCTATGTTACATGAGTTTACAGCATGATCAGGGTTCAAGTGTTAAGTGGCTAAGTGGTCTTAAGTACAGTTTTAGTGTATCTCCTTCTGTTGTGATATTGTAATTGCGAATGGAATCTTTTTTTCTTCCACACAAAAATCATTGTTTCAATAATCATAAATGCTTGTCAGTTATTTGCTGGTAGGTAAATAAGTTATATTAAAATTTGATACCAATATACACAATTGTAACTAATGACACTGTAGAGAATGTATGCTATCAAACTTTGCATTTAAGAGATGAAAACTCAGGTATTAGAAATTACAATTTCATTATTTTGAAAATACATGTTTTATGATTTAAGGGCGAAAAGAATAATGGATTTGACGTGTTATATCATAACATGAAGCATGGTGTAGTCGCAAGTAAGGAGTTGGCTGAGTTTTTGAAAGAACGATCAGCCATAGAAGAAAACAATTACAAGCTTCTTAGCAAGGTAGCTAAGCAAGTTGGTAATAGCAGTGGTACCCAAGGAACATTTGCACCTGTTTGGGCTGCTCTAAGAGGTGCAGCAGAAAAACTTGCAAGTTTGCACTTGCAGATGGCCCAAAGGGTCGCCGAACTAATCAAAGATGTATCAAAATATGCAGATGAATTGCATAAAAAACATAAGGCTGTATGTAATACTGCTTTTGTAATTTCTATATTTAGGAATAAACCAATTTTAATTTATAAAATGATAGAGATTACATTAGCATTCATAGAAAATTTGTATAATAAAATACATTCGTTTATTTGTTTGGAGTCAATTAAAATTTTTTTGTATTTTTGTTACAATTATTTATCGTGTCGTATTATGAATCACTTCACATATTTCATACCTTATCAGTATCCGCCCACAGTCGGGTCGCTAGGTTCCCTCAGACTGTAGTGTTTGCAAAGATATATACATAATGCTTATTAAATTAATTTAACAATGTAATTATCTAGAATGTCTAATTAATTAATGTCATTTTATGAGTAATTGTGTTTTCAATTATATTTACACTACAAGAAAAAGAATAATATCTCGGTAGTAATAAATATAAAACGAACGATATCTAGGTAAAAGAAGAAGAGTCATCCACCTTGGAAGTTGTACAAAGTATACAAAGCATTACCGTGACTTTGCACAAAGCGAAAGATATGTGTATGCAAAAGGGTCTGGAATTGGAAAAGTTGAGGAAAGACAATGCCAGCCAGAAAGAATTAGAAAAAGCAGAAATAAAATTTAAAAAGGCACAGGATGATTATAAAACTTTGGTAGACAAATACATGGTCATAAGAAACGATTTTCAAACCAAAATGACTCAAGCATGCAGGGTATTTGTTCAGATTATCTATTTTACAAGATTTCTCGGGAAGAAAACAATACTAATGAATCTGTTCTTTTATTTGCTAAGCGGTTCCAAGATGTAGAGGAGACTCACTTGAAACATATGAAGGAGTTTTTAAATATTTACGCAGATGTCTTGCAAACAAATCATGAACAAGTTGGTCAGGTCCATATCGATTTTAAACGTCAATGTCTGGACATGACTGTGGACAAGTTACTAGAACAGTTTGTTCAAAGCAAGTATACAGGTTTCGAGAAGCCAGGTAAACAGTCTTGTAACGCACGGATGGGAGCCGCCTAAACATTCTCTGTATAATATCTCTATGAATTAGGTATGATCGAATATGAAGAAGTCATGACAAATTTGGCAGACCTGACCAGTCATTCTCAATCGGATAGCACGGTTGAAACACCCAAGGAAACATCAAAAGGAGCTAATGGAGAAACAGGAGTTGCTGGTAACACTCACAGTTCAAAAAAAGATCAGGGATTAAAGGGGGAGGGTAATCAGGTGGATGAGGAAAAGGGGAGGGTACAAGAAAAAGAAAACGAAAGACTGAATGAAAGGGATAGAGAACTGTCACATGCACAAGCCACCAAGGCTTCCCGCCGTACTACCTCGCTACTCAACCTGTTCATGTCCAACTCCCAGGGTAGGTTTTGTTTTTAAAATTGAACAGAATTTACAAGATTTTATTCTCTTTTGATTGCAATAGTTACTATCTACCTTAACATAATATACGAATTAGTGTCTCTGTATCGACACAATTCTCTTTCATTGGTCTGCAATTTAGAAACGAAAGTAATTAAAGAAAGTCATTAAAATACCGCGATACTTTAAATTACGAATAATCGTTGATCGTTAATGAGAATTTAAAGAATGAATTTGAAAGTTGGTTACATTATGTCTTGGTAGATATATTTTGCAATTTTTATTTACCACAGCAGTATCATTTTACTGTTCACATGTATACACTTGTTCAATTTATTTTTAGCACTCGTTCACAGATTTATCAATCTAGGCATATGCAAAACAATTTTATTGACTTTATGCTTATGTGGTTGTGTTACAATGCTTGCGCGTTACAATCTAACAATAGGTGGAGGATGACATTATAAATTATTGTGTATTCCAGGGGGTTACCACGTACACATTTTTTTTTTTTTTCATATTCGTACAAACAATGAATATTAAAACTAGAGGAATTTCCATAGTAAAGGAAGATATATAAAAGACTATACTATGAGAAAAGTAATCTTAAAATTCTATTTACTTTCTATTCTACATATATTAGCATTTGAATGAAGTAAACGCCCCTCTGGAGTGCTATTTACACCACTGAAAGTGCAAACTGTAATAAAATCGTAATAGATATAAGTAATATGTAAACAGCAAGATGAAGAAAAAAGGGCCATTCGGAGGCACAGATTATTCAAAGATATGAGCAATGAGTGTTGTTTCAGACAAACAGAAGCAAGCAGGGTCTGGTTCGGCACCTGCAACTCCTCAGGGGAACAACCTGCCTCCTGCTGTTCCACCTCCCAGCATCTCCAGGAACCCTCTCAGAGGATCTAAATGTAACTGCTTACATTGTGATTACCTGTACCCTTACCATATCCAATACACGCATTTTGGATTAACTATTTAGATTACCGTTTACATGGTACTATTTTACATACATATAAAAAGTTCTTCAAAGACTTTGCTTTTCTCTATAACTAGTTAAAATTGATCTAGGTGAGGGTATGTCGTTAGTACGTTGCAACAGCTTTCTGTAACATTTATTTTTTTTTTTCAAATCTTCGTACAAACTATTTGCAAAAAAATTAATATTCAAGTCTATTGAAATTAATAGATTCATTTTTAAACGTGTCTAAATGGTGGTCTTGTCACGAATATCGCGAATATCTAATCAAGTGTTATATGACAGTTTATTCTTTCGTACTAGCGCAATGAAATGTAATTAGCTATCACGAAAATCTTGAAAAAAACAATAGATACGATAGATTCGTTCAATCGAGTATCTTTAATAGAGAAACTATCTGCATATGGTTTCAAATGACCACCTTTCATTCAGTACTCCTTCTATACACCTTTATCTTTGTCTTGCTCTATCGGTTGTTCTCTATCTGTAGTATTTGGTGACAATTATATTATCATATATTTCTTTTTTTCTTTGTACAATATCTTTTACGGCCGTACAGGATATGTGGTTAAATGAAATATCTGGTGACTTACAGTGGTAACGCGTATTATGGTTCCTCCACTCTGCACTCTTTTAGATCAGCAGTGTACGTATACTAACATTGTTTAAGCACATTAAATTAATGTTACATGCATAGAATCACACTGTAAAGTGATTAATGATTTGATGCTAATTCACACACAGTTAGAGGAGGTGTTTATGTAACATTGATTTATATTTTTAGTTTTTGGAGCACATTAAAAATATTTCTTCGCTTTAAAATACGTTAACTTGCATTGAGGCATTACACGGAGGTACGTTAGCTGTCATACTTTTATTTAGAGAAACGTCCTTCGTTAGAGGGAAGAAATATTTCTCGTTCGCATTGGACTAACACTGAAACAGGCTTGCTTAGATAATAGGCTGTGTAGCTTTAGGTTTACATGGTAATCTAACAGGTGATTTAACACTCTTCATAAATTGTTACTTATAAATTGTTTTTCTAACAATCTTTTATGTAAACATAGACCAAGGGGTTCTTCTATCAACACAACTCATTGTAAAATTTTACATGTATATTTGTTTACGTTGCGTTCAACCAATAGAAAGTACATCATCGATTCGATTCAATGTTAGACCTAAGAAAACTGTTCTATTGGAAAGTTTCTGAAATTCAAATTGTTAATGTTCGCAGTGGTTTATTGTGGATATCTTCGTAGATTAATCTTCTTCGTTTTCATAAGAATGCCAGCGACATTTAAAGTTCAATCCATAAGAAGCCTACCTTGGTATGTCAGTCGTGATATAATTTTTGAAACTTTCTACCGTTCTCTTAAAATAAACACGTGTTCGTATAGAATTAATCGAATAAAGGGAGTTGGACTTGAATAACGTTGAGATACAAATGAGGGGTTTGCTACTGACGGGGCCGAAGGTGAGCCATTTTTAAGAGACTGTTACTGCATGGCTCACTCGTACTTGTATTTATTTTCCAAGTGCAGATATCCTTCGTAATAGCGTAATGTGATTCTGCAAGCAACCCTTTTTATTTATTAGTCGTGTTATCGTCGAGGGTAGTCAACAGTAAATATGTTCTCGTTATACCGCGACTTGTTTTCATTTTTCTTTTTTCTTTTCAATATTTGGATGTTTGTAATGCCGCACTTGGGACTATCCGATAATCTTTCTAAGATCTTTCTAAGATCCAAAAGATTATGGAATCACAAAATTTCGTCGTCCCACGTTTACACTGTTCCTTGCATGTCGATAGTGTTCTTGCTTGCAGAACATGTGGTATCGTATGGTCCACGATTTAATAGATGTATATGTGGAGATTGCGCAATCTGGTACCGTTCTGTTGTCTTGAGAAACGTATCTGACGTTTATCGTAGAACGTGTAATTGTTAGAAAAACAATTTAAGATGAGACTGGAACCTTTGCAGATCTCTATAGGATTTTGATTTGGTGATGGTGTTTATGGGTTTTCCTAAATCTATGCTAATGTAACGTGCTACCTACGCTACTTTTTGTACTCCTTATCTAATGTTATTGTCTGATTTAATGCGGGCGTGAAAGCCTTATAGCATCTTTCAAAAAAAAAAAAAAAAAAAAAAAAAAAAAAAAAAAAAAAAAAAAAAAAGAA